>NC_064858.1:57588354-57743354 GCF_024139225.1 Suncus etruscus | reverse complement strand
AGCTGGGTTGTCTCACTTTTTAAAATTTTATGTATATACAGTCTAGGTTTTGAACCACATCTAGTAGTATTAAAGCTTATTCCTGGTTCTGCTCAAAAATCACTCCTTGTAGAACTCAAGGAATGATAGGAGTGGCAGGGATAAAATCTGGGTTGACCACATGCAAGGTCATCTCCCTAGCAGCTGTTCTCGTATTCTGGCTCCTCGTTCTTACCTTTTTTTATAATTAGTATATTTATTTAAACCATATTTACAAACATGTTTGAGGTTGGGTTTTAGTCATAGAAAAATTACATCCCCCTCACCAGTGCAACCTTCCTACCACCAATGTCCCTCATCTCTCTCCTCCCCCACCCCCCTTGCCTGTCTTTTAGAGGCAAAATGGAGAGGTAGTTGAGACCAAGGCTATAAGGCCAGCCTGGCCTCTCTGCTTCTTGCCTGACTAGTGCAGCCAAAGGACAATCCCATAGCCTTGGTAGAGGGATTCCCTGGTAGATATTGGATACCAAGCTCCATTAACTTAGATGTTCTCGAACTTGTATAAAGGCTTATCTACCCCTCTGTGCTAATGTCTCTATTGCCTTGTCAGTCACCTCCTGTGAGTGAGTGGAGAGCTGTGGAGTTGAGCTGTGACTCATTGGGGAGACAGAGAGCTTTGGTGACTGACCATACTCAATAATTTTTGTGCTGGTGGCTGAGCCTCAGGGCTCAGTCTAGGAGGGTTGGAATAGGAGCTGAGGGATGGACATGGACTCATGAAACTTTGCACCCAAGATTAGAAGCTTTGAAGAATAAGTAGAAATCAAATGAAGGAAAAACATTCCAACTTGATGGTGCAGGCAAAAGCATGATGAAGGCTTTAAAAAAAAAAAAAAAAAAAAAAAACCTTTTCCACATAAAAAGTAATTTATGTCAGGGCAGGAGAAAGCTCAAGTTGAGCAACACATGCCTACTGTACCCAGGGCTCTGCATCCTGTGTCCCTTGAGCAGCCTCGTGGCCCTGCTCTGCCCACCCTGGATGTTGGATACACTCAGGCACCCAAGCGCTGCACCAGATATAACAATCAGAAATGCAAAAATCAAATAAATCATGGAACTATAGCACACATTTTTTGGGGGAGTCACACCCAGTAGTGCTCAGGGGTTACTCCTGGCTCTACAACTCAGAAATCGCTCCTTGCAGGCTCAGGGGACCATATGGGATGCCAGGATTCAAACCACTGTCCTTCTTCATGCAAGGCAAATGCCCTAAGTCCATGCTATCACTCTGGCCCCTCTAGCACACATTTTGATTTTGTTTTTTCCTTTTTGATTTTTGGGGCCCTGTATACACTCTATGGTGCTCGGGGGCTTTTTCCACCCTAGTGCTGGGGTGGGATCCCTCTCTGTAGTGTGCTTGTGTATGGGAGGGTCGAACCAGGCCCTCCTGCATACAGAGCAATTGCTCTCGTCCTTTGAGCCAGCTCTTTGTCACTTGTTTTGCCATGGGCAACTTCACCACTTCACTATCTCAGAACCTTATACAGGAGGTAGATTGTGGGTGCGCTTCACCCTTTCTGTACTCTGAAACCATGCACTTAAATACACCTGAGGACTTTCTCACAGCTGTCACAGGGAACAGTGACCTCTATGGTAATATTTTCACTTGCTCTGGCAGGTGTTTGTACGTGGTGTTTGAAGCTGATGAAATGGAGCAGACAGATCTAAAGCAAAGCAAACCAGGAATGTAACTGCTGGACTGTGTTAGTTTGTATGCGTGTTTGTGTACATGAGCATGTGTGGGTGAGTGAGTGTGTGTGTGTGTGTAATTGTGTGTGTTGCCATTTGTTTGCCACTGAGTTGTGTCTGTAGTCTTATGCCTATGGGAAGTTGTGTGTGTGTGTGTGTGTGTGTGTGTGTGTGTGTGTTTAATTTTTAGTTTTAGGGCCATACCCAGCTATACTCAAGTTTTATTCTGGCTTTGTACTCAATCAACACTCCTAGCAGTGTTCAGGGAACCATATGGAATGCTGGGGATAGAACCTGGATCAACCACATCCAAGCCAAATGCCATATATGCTATTCTATACCTGTATCTTGTTGGTGGGACAATTTTAATGCATTAGGGACCAGAGAGTTGTTACAGAGGCTAAGAATCTTGCTTTGAGTGCTGCTGACCCCAGTTTATTTCCAGGAACTACATATGATCTTGGGAATAAACCCAAGAGTTACTCCTACTAAGCACAGAGCTATGAGTAAAGCTTGACTACTACTACATGTGTCCTCACCATAAAACATTTAGCCTTTTAACACATCCACTCGCTTTTTAAAAAGAAAGAATTCTAATTTTCCAGTAAAAAGTGTCAGAAACTTGAATTCATTTATTTTCTCTCTGGTTTTGTCACAGGTTTATTTGACGTGGCCAGTTCCAAACTGTGCTGAGGGCTGCCCAGGCTCATGGATCAAAGATGGCTATTGTGACAAGGCCTGTAATAACTCGGCCTGCGACTGGGATGGGGGTGATTGCTCTGGTAAGAATGTTTCCAAATTCATCTGTTTATTATTATGAAACATACACAGAGAGTGACAATGAAGTTCTGTGTGGGTGTTCAGACAGTCAGTAATCTGGGGAATCTTTGGAGAGGCTGGCTCATCCTTCCACATATGACCCAGTATACTCACCTTCCCACTGAGGGCATTTTCCCATATTGGTCCAGCACCTGAGAACACCTTTTCTTATTAAGATATGAAAATCAGGAGCACTTTTAATTCCATGAGATTAAGAGCATAGATCTAAGCCAGGCTTTCTGCCTACAAGCATGTGTTCATTCTATTAGGCTACCTCTCTGCCCCCTCTCACTGGTTGAGAAGATTCTGGCAGGCTACGTAAGTCAATGAGTCACTAAAGATCAGTATGGAATGGGTAGCTCTCGAGAGATAGTACAGCAGACAGGGCACTTGCCTTGTCAATCCTGGCTTAATCTTCAGTGTCTTATATGTTCATGTTCCCCCAAGTACTGCCAGTAGTGATTCCTGAGAACTGAGCCTGGAAGAAGCCCTGAGCACTGTCTGGTGTGGCCTTAAAATAAAAACATAGCATAGGGAAAGTTTTGTGCTGAGCTCATGCTTTGCATTTGGGAGAACCCTGTTTAGTTTCCTGAGCATCACTGGAAACTGTCCTCAAAACAGGGCAGGATTGAGGGGAAATAAAAGTGAATGGGGAGTTGACTTGGGACTAAGAACATGCTTTTTCTATACTTTTTTTGGGGGGGAGGGGGCGGGCACACCTAGTGATGCTCAGGGATTATTCCTAGTTAGGTGCTCAGAATTCGCTCCTGGGTTGGGGGACCATATGGGATGCCAGAGATCAAACTGGGTCTGTCCTGGTTCAGCCACATGTGTGAGGCTTTGGGGTTGTCTCTGAGAAAGAGAGACAGGGGTTTAAAAGATTGAAGTATTTTATTTTCTCAGCATTTCTTTCCCCCTTTATTTGCTTACATTTTAGACCTGATAACTACCTCTTGCATTAATACTTTTCACTTCCTAAAACCTCTTCATTTAGAAAGCATTATCTAGGATCTGTTATCTACAGGGAGTGTCTTTGTGACTCAAGAGTAAGTATATGCCAGATTAAAATTTCATCCTTCTAATCCTGATGAGGAAACAGACTCGGAGAAAGTCTGGAGGACTGAGCAAAGCTTCAAGTTTTAGTGGGTTTGTTTTTTGTTGTTGTTGTTGTTGTTGGTTTTTTTTTTGGTTTGGTTTTTGGGCCACACCCAATGATGCTCAGGGGTCATTCCTGGCTATGCACTCAGAAATCGCCCATGGCTTGGGGGACCATAAGAGACACCGGAGGATTGAACCACGGTTCGTTCTAGGCTAGCACATGCAAGGTAGATGCCTTACGTTCTTTGCCAATGCTCTGGCCCCAAGTTTTAGTGTTTTTATCAGAGCTGTTTGCCGTACTTCTGACAAGTACAGGCCATTACCAGGGAATGAAATAGGTGTGCTTTGTGGCTGTGTAGAGCCAGAGATCCCAACCCTGACATAACCATTGCCAGGCAAAAGTCTCCTCTTCTCTCTCTGTGGCATCAGACCCCGATCATATTTGAGGTCTGCACAGTAGGTCCTTGAGTAATGCCATGTTCATTCTGTGCTGCTGTGTGTGAACTGACACTGAATAAAGGGGTGATCAGAGGACTTGCTTTTGCCCTATGCAAACTTTTATTTAAAGGTTTTTGTTTCCAGGGGCCAGAACAGTAGTATTACAGTGGGTCGGGTTGCAAAGTCAGCCTTACATGTGCTGACCCGGGTTCAATCTTTTGCACCCCATATGGTTCCCCAAGACCCGCCAAGAGTGATCCCTGAGCAGAGCCAAGGGTAAGCCAGTTGTGGCTCACAAAAGCAAACAAAACCAAACTGAGAAAGTTGCAGTTTTCAGGAACCTATCTAAGAATGTTTAATTCAGGCCTTTGAGCCTTGCTCTGGTTTGAAGTCCCCCCGAGTACTCAATCTCGACCCTCTAAGCCCCTCTCAGTGCCACCCCTTCCAGTTGTTTCCCCTCAGAATTCTACATGAAATCACCTCAAGAACAGAGGGGACCCTTTCTCAGGGAAATTCTTGTACCCTTCTCCAAAACATTGAGGAAATAATTGCTTTCTCTTTCAAGATCACAACTCAGTTCTCTTCTTCCCTTCCCTTTGCAGGTAACAGTGGAGCAAACCGCTATGCCCCGGGAGGTGGGGGCACCGGCAGCATTGGCATTGGCCAGCACTGGCAATTTGGAGGTGGCTTAAGTGGTGTCACTTACTGTAATCAAGGATGTGCAAACTCCTGGCTCGCTGATAAGTTCTGTGACCAAGCCTGCAATGTTTTGTCCTGTGGTTTTGATGCTGGTGACTGTGGACAAGGTACCTATAGATACAGATATTGCTATAAAAATACAAAAAGTAGGAGGATAGATTTCCTTGACACGCAGGGCACATTTGCGATCCGGGATGGTGGTTCTTAAATAATCGTCTCTGAGACCCTTTCCTAGCCTGGCATGCCAACTAGTTATGGGCTAAAAGAAATAGTGAACAGGCCTTTAGAAAAAGTGGACACTGCAGCCGCCTGCATCTATTCCTGTTACTATTATAGAATGATGCTTTTGACTAAGAAAACTTAAATGTAGTTGAAAGTACACAGTGAAAGTTTCATTGGAAATCAATCAAAGGCAACTTATTATTTATTAAGGATGATTCAAATATTGAATTTTATTGATAGTTTATAAATGGAAGTCATTTGGGCAGAAAGCTAAGATAGTATAGGAGTTGCCTTGTCTGCAACCACCCCAGTTCCATTCCTGTCACCACATATGTCCTCCTGAGCCTTACCAGGGATGACTCTCAGGATGGAGCATACTGGGAGTAATCTCTATGCACCACTAGGTGTGGCCCATACTCCCCTGTCATCCTAGCCATCCTCAAGAAAATTTGCGTTTTCTCATAAAGACGTTGTGGAAGGGGAAAGTAGAAGTTAAGTATTGGAATTTATTTCCAAATACCTTATATCTTTGCAGTAAGTTGGAATCAGCATTCCTTGTTAATGATTTTAATTGCCTCAGAGAGTAAAATAAACACCCATACCATTAGTTCTTATTTTAGAATTTCTGATGATTTTAAAGTCACCTTTAGAAAGTGAAAATTCAGAGCCTAAGAAAGAAAGGAAAGGGGGTTATGGGGGAGAAAAATGTCAATTTTTTAAGAAGTGATTTTGTGCGTTTTTTTCCTCTAGATCATTTTCACGAATTATATAAAGTAACTCTTCTCCCAAACCAGACTCATTATGTTATTCCAAAAGGTGAATACCTACCTTATTTCAGCTTTGCAAAAATAGCCAAAAGAGGAATCGAAGGTGCCTATAGTGACAACCCAATCATTCGGCATGCTTCCATTGCCAATAAGTGGAAAACCATCCACCTCATAATGCACAGTGGAATGAACACAACCACGATACATTTCAACCTCACATTCCAAACAGCAGACAACAGTGAGTTCAAAATCCAGATAACAGTTGAGGTTGACACCAGAGAGGAACCCAAGCTGAATTCTACAGGCCAGAAGCCCTACCAGGATTTGCTCAGTCCTGAAGTGACCATGCACCCAGAAGGGGAAGTCCTATTGGAGGATATTCCTGAAGAAAAACGCTTCCCCCAGGTCAGGAGACGTGGTGGTGCAAATGCTACACAGAGTTTGCAGGAGGAGGTGGAAATTCCTCCAGTTAATGTTTCCCTCCTGCCCAAAGAGGTGCAGGTAAGGCTCAGCACCTTGGACTTGCAGCTGGAAATTGGAGACATCACTGTGAAAGGTTACAACGTGTCCAAGGCAGCCTTGCTGAGGTCATTTTTGGCACAGTCTCCTGAGGCCAGAGGAGCTACCAAGAGAAACAACAGCTTGAAGATTCCCCTGGAAAAGCAGGTCCCCCAGAACATCACATCAGAACGATTTCAGAGGTTGGCTTTTCCCTCGGTGGCAGGTCAGGCCAATGGCTACCACTACAGTCACACTCCATCTGCAGTCTTGGAAACCCAACCAAGGTTTAGAGTGGAAACACTAGTGCAGAAAGTAGGAGGTGGCAGCCTGCAGAAAGAGAACCCCCTTTCTCTGAGTGAGCCCCTGGGAAATCATGAGGCCAGAGACAGTAAGGTCACATGGAGACAACAAGAAGAAAATGAACCTGAAGGTGTGACAGGAGATAGAAGGGATGCACCCCGGATGTCATTGGGGAGAAAACTGCAGTATCACACTGATGGTTACCTGGGCTTTTTGCCATGGGAGAAGAAAAAGGTTTTCCAAGCCCTTCTTTCTGTAAGTATGGCCGACCTTTTTCATTCCTATGTTCGGGAAAAACCAACAACATTATCCATAGTAATAACGCAGTCTCCACTACTGCACCACCTGTCATTGGATTAAATGCCTTGCTCTCCTGGCCTTGTATAAATACCTGTTAATGGTGATGTTAGCCATACCTTATCTGGGGTATCCAGTCTTGCTATCTCCATTTTACATTTTAGGGACAGGCAAACTAGGCAAACCCCAAGACACTAGTAGAACAGGCCTTATCTTTCAGAAGCTGCCTGAGCAGGGCTGGGGAATAGCTGAAAGGACTGGAACGTTGATAGTTCCCAGTTTCAGTCTCTGGCACCACAGGGACCCCTGGACTTGAGCCTCATCGTACAGCTGGACCCAGTCCTCCTTTCAAACCTGACCCCTCCCCAAGAGTTCTTTTCTTTCTTATGTGAGTCAAAGCTAATCATTTCCCATGTTACTTATGAAAGGGAAGTGCATGTGACTTGTATGAGATTCCCTATCATCCCAGAGCAAGTCCCATGAGCCCAACTACAGAGCTGGTGAACTCTCTCTCCCATGTCTGGTCTCCACCGTGCCGTATACCCTTTTTAAACCTGCCCCACACTGTCACTCTGAAAAGTGATGGGGACAAAGTTGCTGTTGGAGGAGGATCCAAGATCAAGTTAAAGAGTAGATTTCGTAAGGGTGTGATACATGTCTCTGTTGAGGTAGGAACAAGGAATCTAAAGGGAAAAGTACTTCACTACATAGAGTATTGAAGAAGACATCTGGAGGTGTCTAGGTGCAGGCTCTTGCAGGTGGGTAGGAGTGGGCAGAGCAGGAAAGACCATGTGCTGTGAAGAGGCTGGCAGTGTTTGAGGACAGGGAAGAAGAGAAGTGTATGTGATTTTTCTGCTTATCTTCAACTGCCTGGAGCAACTAGCTAGGAAATGAGCAGCTCCAGCTATCTCTATGATTTCCTCTTCCTTCCCCTCATTTAAATTTTTTTTCCCTTTGTTTCATTTAAAAAAAAAAAAGGTGTTTAAGCTAGTAAGAATTGCAAACAGTTGGAGCCAGAGCAATAGAAAGTGGTAGGACATTTGCTTTGTATACAGCCAACCCAGGTTCAGTTCCAGGCACTATATACGGTCCCCAGACCCTCTTCAGGAGTGTTCCTGAACACAAAGCCAGGAGTAAGCTCTGAGTACTACTAGGTGTGATCTCCCCCCCTCCCCCAAAAAAGATGCAGGGCAATAAAACAAAGTACAAACAGGGAAGATTTCTCTCTAATCTTCCGGTTGAGCTGATCACTGTTCACTGGCCTCTTTCTATCCTAATATTTGTGTACAGAGAAACAAATAGAGAAAGGACAGTGAAATCACACCATGTAGACAGGCAGCTCTGCTGGGGCCTTTTGATTTAGTAGTTGATGAGTCACGTTCTCTAGAAGATTGGTTGAGGTTTGATTCCCACCGAGCTCCCAGAGCTCCCAGACAGGAAAGGCAGTTCCCATTCCCCTGTCGATTAGGACAGGGGGAACAGTTCCAGTTGTAGAGATCCACAGAAAAGAATTCACACAGTAAAGTGGTACAGGAATGGGTTCAGGAAATCCAGTGTTCAAGCCAGGAATTCAAATAACCCAAGCTTTCTGTTCCTAAGAGGGAGCACTGCTCAGTGGAAGACCGAAAAATGAGCCTCTGCCTTCCTCAGACCCCTGCTTTTACTGCTTTTACTGACAAGGGTGCGAGAAGAATACCAAGTAAGGAATAATCCAAAATAGTATCATGAGATCACACCCAAGGGTGGAGTACAATTTTGATTAGAGTAGGATCAGTAGTAGGTGGACAAACTAAAATTGCCTGTATCCACGCTTTCCTTCTGAACAGTTGCAGGTGATTTTAGAGTTTTGCACAGTGTAGAATAGCATTGTGATTCTTTTTTGTTTTGGGCCACACCCAGTGACGATCAGGGGTTACTTCTAACTATGCACTCAGAAATGCCTTCTGGCTTAGGGGCTCCTAAACTAGCAATTGCAAGGCCTTATCACTTGCACCTCTGTTCCAGCCCCTGTGATTTTTTCTCTTTGCTGTTTTAACTCTTCTCTTTGCTGTTGCTGCTTTTGTTATTGCTGTTGTGGATACACACCTGGCTGTGGTGTTCACCAGATATCCCATAGACCCACCTAATCCTTAAGCTGCCATGCTTGTTTATCTTTGAGGGTGCAATATTCAAGCTGTAGATCTACTGCTTGTCTGTGGTGTCTGCGGTGCTTGCATGTAAGCCTGAGGTTGTGCTCTCAATCATATTTGTTTCTGCTTCAGTTGTACTTCCCAGGGCTGTATTCTGTTTTGTCATGAGCATACATATCTGGTTGCATTGTGGCCCCAAAGTGCAGGAGTCAACAAACAGCACAGCTGCCAGGCTTGTGCTCAGAGTACAGGGGACACCAGGAGTTTGAACTCAGAACCACACACTTGCAACAAAAGTGCTCTGAGTCCTGCACTGTTCCTCCAGGCCCTGCAGGGAATGTTCTTATCCAAGTGTCTTACTCTGAGGTGGTCTTTTGTTGTTTTGGGGCCGGATCTTGCAGCGGTCAGGGCTTATTCCTGACTCTGCACTCAGAAATTTCCTGCCAGTGGTTAGAGGACCATTTGGGATGCCAAATAGAACCTAAGTCAGCGATGTGCAAAGCAAGCATTGTACCTACCTGCTGTACTATCTTTCCAGTCCTTTTATAATTTCTCTAGCTAGACTTTCTAAATTAAAGACTTGGTACATTATCACCTGTCCTTCTCAATTAATTGTTCTTCTAAAATCTTACACTTCTTCATCTTTCCCCAACATATATACAAGTGCTTATTTCCACAGGCCAACTAACCAAGTGTTCCTATTAATTTCTGTTCAAACTTCAAGAAACAATAATACTTCATCTTTATAAAACATTTTTATATATTTTTGGCCAATATTTCTTTACTTATGCATTTAATTTTGTTTCTGGTGATTTAATATTTCTTTATATTTTATAATATTAGAATTATCTCTGAAGCCAATTTTGTCTTCTGTCCCATGTTTGGCATTCAGGTATTTGATGTCATTGGCGAAATGTAACTTTCATATTGAATGCAATGTTGAGTTTTTAAGTATAAGTAAGTTTTCTAAATGTTACATTGAATTGACTATGATATCTCCTGGTTGGTAACCAGTCATTGAAGAATATCACATACTAAATAAACCTCCCTCATACAACTGTTGCTCTCAAAACAATGTTGCAATCGTTTCATGAAATCCACTGTTATCATCCTTTAAAATGACCTGTTTTTTCCTCAATTCACTTCTCCATAATCTGACAGTGACTAATTTTATCACATTATCCAGATATAATAGAATCTGTCTACTTTGCTCAGAAAATCTGCTTATGTATTAAATTTTCTTTTCTGTGCAATTCTCCCCTCAGGAGCAAGATTCACTGGAGACACAGTTGGCGTACTTGACCAATAGCAGACGTACCAGGAGGCAACTGAAAGATACATTTGCAGATTCCCTTCGATATGTCAATAAGATTCTTAATAGCAAGTTTGGATTCACATCTCGGAAAGTTCCTGCACACATGCCCCATATGATCGACAGAATAGTTATGCAAGAGCTGCAAGACATGTGAGTTAGGCTTATGTTCTGGTTGCTCATGTGTGCTCAGAGTTGAGGTGGCTTGAAAGAACATCTTGGCAGTATTGACTTAAGGTTTTAGTACTTGCTAACTTGGTATGTGGATGGTATTGTCGAAGTAAGTGGGAAGGTCAAGGATTCTAACCTCATAGATACTGGGTACTGGAGATATTTGAGGACCAGGAGCTCATTCTGTGTTACTTTTGGACAGGTTCCCTGAAGAATTTGACAAGACATCCTTTCACAAAGTGCGCCATTCTGAGGATATGCAGTTTGCCTTCTCTTATTTTTATTATCTCATGAGTGCAGTTCAGCCACTGAATATATCTCAAGTTTTTGATGAAGTTGATACAGACCAGTCTGGTGTCTTATCTGATAGAGAAATCCGAACTCTGGCAACCAGAATTCACGACCTGCCTTTAAGTTTACAGGTGTGGGATTTACCCCCTTGGCCCCCCCCACAATACACTGTGACATTTATTTTTAATGCAATTTTTCATTTTGATGGATCATCTTACTCCCCTGCATATTTTAATTTAATGCAAATAATTCTTAATATTTAAAAAGGATGCTCACAAATAGTCTATAAAAAAGTACCAGCATCGATGCTGATTTTGAAGTATGTATTTTATGGAGCTACTGGTGTTTTTAGGGTTTAGTGAGGATTGTCTGAATATTATTGAGAGAAGAACTAGAACATAGCTGCATGTCAGATTCTTGGGACAAGTTAACCAGGGAACTTCTATGTAGGCAACTGGAGGTGTTAGACAGGTCCTGTTAGTCATGGTACTGCATGTTGCCTCATTTCCGGCAGTCTTTGTCCCAGCGTTGGGCATCATATGAAGACTACAGTGCTCTTTAGGATCCTCTGAAGAGTACATTGTTCTTCAGGATGAAGCTGACTTTGTTCTATTTCTATCTGCTGTTTCCTTGAGGTGGTCTGCTCTGTGACAAGGATGACATACATACATATATATATATATATATATATATATATATATATATATATATATATATATATATATATATATGATCACCTCAAACTATCCCTTTTATCTTTTTTTCCCCTCAAGAATCTTCCTCTTAAAAACCATATGGTCATGGAGAAATAGTTCAATAGGCTAAGTCTATTATTTGTATGTGGGAGACCTGGGTTTTATTCCCATAACTGTATGGCACCCTGGTACTTCAGAGAGCATTGCCCAAACACAGAACTGGTATAACCCATGAGCACCAGCAGGTATAACCCCCAAACAAAATAAACCAAAAAATCATAAGATTAGATTATTTGGAGATAGCTTATAAATGATTTTTGGAGATTTTTCCATAATTTTCCATAATTTTTAAACCTGTAGTTTTCACTTCTAGTGTATGTAGCATATTTATCCTTTTATTTGGCTTTGTATTTTCTTTAGGATTTAACAGGCCTGGAACACATGTTAATAAATTGCTCAAAAATCCTTCCGAGTAATGTCACTCAACTAAACAACATTCCACCAACTCAGGAAGCATACTATGACCCCAATCTGGTAAGTTGCCTGGATACTTCTCTGTACAATGGAATATATATCCTTTGGTGGTGTATGGCAGCACTTCAGAACCTAGAAGCAGTAAATGTCTGTATATCTTTATGGAAAGTAATATCACAGGTAATCTAGAATAATTTGTGTTTTGCTTTGGAATATCTTGATTTGATAAAACAAGGACAGGTTTCAGCGTTTGTGGTTAATTTTTGCTGTAATATGAAAAATGCTTAGGTCACTGAGGAGATTTAATACATAGTAGTACATAATTTGAACTATGGAAAATTCACAAACACAACATACCCAAGGCGGATAATAGAGTGATAATAGATTAAATCATAGGTTTTAATTGTATTTTTACTCCAGTACTTTTCATATGAATGGAAAGTAAGCTATAATGAATATCTTATATTTTGCTTTTATAGTCAGAATAAAGTATCATTTTAAATAAATTGATCATCTTGGGGCCTGAGAGATAGTACAGCAGGTAGGGTGCTTGCCTTGCACATGACTACCTGGAAGACATCCTGTATGGTCTCCTGAGCACTTCCAGAAGTGATTCTTGAGTGCAGAGCCAGGAGTAAACTCTGCCAGATATGGCCTCCCCTCAACCCACCCATCTTACAAATATTACATTAAAATCATCATCCTTGGGGCCGGGCGGTGGCGCTAAAGGTAAGGTGCCTGCCTTACCTGTGCTAGCCTAGGACGGACCACGGTTCGATCCCCCGGCGTCCCATATGGTCCCCCAAACCAGGAGCGACTTCTGAGCGCATAGCCAGGAGTAACCCCTGAGCGTCACCGGGTGTGGCCCAAAAACCAAAAAAAAAAAAAAAATCATCATCCTTATATACCCCCCACTGCTCAATTTGACTGGCTTTAAAAATAATAAAATAAAATTATCATCCTGATGCTGAGTGTGTAGCACTGAGGTGAAAGCTTTGCTTACCTCACTCTCCTCTTGGCCATGTCGTTTCTTTATTTTCCCATAGCCTCCAGTCACCAAAAGCCTGGTCACCAACTGTAAGCCGGTAACTGATAAGATCCACAAAGCATATAAGGACAAAAACAAATATAGGTAAGTAGCATACGTTTCTCTCTGGTGGGATTTAGGATTATGACAGGGCTGGAGAGAGAGCTCAGTGGGTTGTTGTGCACTTGTCATTAAGGTTCTGTCTCTGACACTACATGGTCCTTTAAACACTGAGCCAGGAGTAGCCACTGTGCAGCACCAGATCTAACAAATAATTACTAACAAGAGTCTACTATAATTTCCTAATTTGGCAGTAGTTTATGAAGTGTTCTCAAATTTATTCAAGGTCGTTTTTCTCTTTTAACAAAAAATAAAGTTAAGCTGAAGCTTGTGAACCCTTATACATTTTTTGTTTGTTTGGTATTTTGGGTCTTCCCTAGCAGTATAATCCCCTTCCTGTTTCCTAGTGCCTCGGTGACCTTGCTGGCCCCCTTCAGTGCCAACCCCCTAATATGCAGAGCATATTCTCCAGCTCTTGTGAGCCATCATTTCAGCCCAACTCATTTAAAATGTTATAGAAAGCTTACACAAAATTTTCTCTCTCCTATCCATATAAATGCTTTCCTACTTTGATAATTAGGTTTGAAATCATGGGAGAAGAAGAAATTGCTTTTAAAATGATTCGCACCAATGTTTCTCACGTGGTTGGCCAGCTGGATGATATAAGGAAAAACCCCAGGTACTGCTTCTTTCTTTTTGTCTTTTCCCCACCCTCCCTCCCTCTTCTTTTTTGTTTTAATTAATAGATTGCTTTTTGGATCACTCTTAAGTTTACAGAAAAACAGGGCCTGAAGTACAGAGAATTCCCAAACTAAGACACAGCTAGGGGCCAGAGAGATAACAGAGGTAGGGTGTTTGCCTTGCACGCAACCTATCCAGGACAGATGGTGGATCAAATCTCAGTATCCCATATACCTGCTAGGAGTGATTTCTGAGCTGAGAGCCAAGAGTAACCCCTTAACACCACTGGTGTGACCCCCCCCCCCCCCCGCCCAAAAAAAAAATCATAAGACAGCTGTAGTCATTATCATGAAAGTTCTATATTTTCCTTGATTTTTTTTTACAGATTTGGTCTTTTCATTCATTTTAAATTAAATTATGTGTTTCATGTGAGTTGGTGGTTCAATTTTGAATGTTTGCATGTGATTAACAAAATTTCCCATAACCATTTGTGGAAGAAACTTTCCTTTCTCCAACTTAAAGCTGTTGCTCCTTTGTCTTAAATGGTCACATATTTGAGGCTTCAATTCCAAGCTCTTACATCTATTTTATGGATATGAACATTCTTTTATTTCCACATCACACTGCTTTGATCAGCAGTTTAAAAAAAAAAAGGATGTAGTGACTCCCATCTTTTTTTCTGAAGATTGCTTTGGCTTTTCAGGGAATTTATAGTTCAATACAAATTTGACAGTGTTTTTTTTTTTTTTTTTAAAGCCACACCCAGTGGCGTTCAGGAGTTACTCCTGGCTTTGAGCTCAGAAATTGCTCCTGGCTTGGGGGACCATATGGGATTCCTGGTATCAGATCCAGGTCTGTCCTGGGTCAGCTACATGCAAGGCAAATGCCCTACTGCTGTGCTATCGCTCTGACCCCAGTTTGTTGTTATTCAAGAATGTTGTTGGGATTTTGATAGGGTCTGCATAGACTATGATTCTTGGCTGTGATGGTTATTTCAGCAATGTTTTTTGTTGTTGTTGTTTTGTTTTCTGGGTCACACTCGGCTGCATTCTGGTCACTCCTGGCTCTACACTCAGAAATTGCTCCTGGCAAGCTCGGGGGACCATATAGGATGCCGGGATTTGAACCACCGTCCTTCTGCATGCAAGGCAAATGCCCTGCCCCCATGCTGTCTCTCTGGCCCCTATTTTAGCAATGTTAATGCTTCACTCCATAAACATAGAATGATTTGATATTTTGTCTTTCCTTCTTCCCTTTTTCCCTTCCTCCTTCCCCTAGCCCAGTCTTCCTCCCTCTTCTTGTTCCACAGAGGCTTCTTTTGTTGATACTGGCTGCATTTTGAGTCTTGACAGGATTGTGTACTATAATCAGATTTTGGTGTAGACTTTGCTATGATGACCTGAGAGTGCTATAAGATTTCCTTTCCACCCTCAAGTAGGCCAGCATGGACCTACTTTTTTTTTTTGGGTGGGGGGCACACCCAGTTGTGCTTAGGGGTTGCTCCTGGCTATCTGCTCAGAAATAGCGTCTGGCAGGCACGGGGGACCATATGGGACATCAGGATTCGAATCAACCACCTTAGGTCCTGGGTCGGCTGCTTGCAAGGCAAACACCGCTGTGCTCTCTCTCTCCAGCCCCAGCCCTACTTTTTTTAACCTGTCCGTTTTTCTTTTTTCCTTAATGAATTTGGGACTATACCAGCGATGCTTAGGTCTCTGTGCTCAGGAGATCATATAGTGGTAGGGATTGAACCTATGCTCGAGCCCACTGAACTATTGCTCCAGCGCTTACTATTCTGGTGTGGGAGGAAGAGGGAAGTTACAAATGGTGCTTTGTTCAGGAATCACTCCTGGCAGAGATTAGGGCACCATATGAGGTGTCAGGGATCAAACCTGTGTCAGTAGTCTACAAGGTAAATGCTTACTTTCTCTACTATCACTCCCTTCTACCCCCATTATTAGTGGTCCCTCTGTTTAGTGTGGTTTTTTTCTTCCTTGAAAGGACCTTAAATTGGACCAGCAAGATAGCATGGAGGTAAGGCGTTTTTCTTCCATGCAGAAGGACGGTGGTTCGAATCCTGGCATCCCATATGGTCCCCCGTACCTGCCAGGGGCGATTTTTGAGCGTAGAACCAGGAGTAACCCCTGAGCGTTGCCGGGTGTGACCCAAAAACCAAAAAAAAAAAAAAAAAAAAAAGAAAGGACCTTAAATTAAATAGGGGAAGCCTTGTAATCTGCTCTTTTACTAGAACTCTACTGCTTTACAGCTTGATTGGAGACATTAAAAGAAGCCAGCTAACTCATAGAATATATATACCTTAATATCAAGCACATTTCTCTCCCCTATTCACAAGAGTTTTTAATCACATAATTATCAATCCAGAAAACTTTCAGTACTTATTTTTTTCCTCAACCCCTCATAAAGTATGCCAGAAAGTTAACTTTATTTCTTAAACATTTACTGAGGTCAAGCTAAACTGAAACCCTTTAACCAGTGTTTCCCAAAGTGAGTGATAGTTTCCCCACTTGGGGCTTTGAAATAATTCAGGGAAGTGTAATAAATTTGGGTGCAATTGGGGGAACCTTCTGTTTGTTGGTGTAAGAAAGGTAGATATCCAGAGGGCTACTGAATAATAATTTTCTGAAAGGGGTGCGAGAGCAAGTAACTTTGGAAACCTCTTTCATAAATTCATTTCCTCCCATTGCCAGGAGGTAATATATCTTTCCTTATTATCTTCCTTAACTTTCTTTATTTTATAGGCAAGGAATATCTAAAGAATACATTATTCCCTCCAAAGAAACATTTTAGTAAATCTGATAGCTTTGAAGCTGTGTCCATTTTAGCTATATTTGAAACCCAGTTTCTTTTTTTTTTTTTTTTAATTTATTTAAACACCTTAATTACATACATGATTGTGTTTGGGTTTCAGTCATGTAAAGAACACCACCCATCACCAGTGCAACATTCCCATCACCAATGTCCCAAGTCTCCCTTCGCCCCACCCGACCCCCGCCTGTACTCTAGACAGGCTCTCCATTTTCCTCATACATTCTCATTATTAGGACAGTTCAAAATGTAGTTATTTCCCTAACTAAACTCATCACTCTTTGTGGTGGGCTTCCTGAGGTGAGCTGGAACTTCCAGCTCTTTTCTCTTTTGTGTCTGAAAATTATTATTACAAGGGTGTCTTTCATTTTTCTTAAAACCCATAGATGAGTGAGACCATTCTGCGTTTTTCTCTCTCTCTCTGACTTATTTCACTCAGCATAATAGATTCCATGTACATCCATGTATAGGAAAATTTCATGACTTCATCTCTCCTGACAGCTGCATAATATTCCATTGTGTATATGTACCACAGTTTCTTTAGCCATTCGTCTGTTGAAGGGCATCTTGGTTGTTTCCAGAGTCTTGCTATGGTAAATAGAGCTGCAATGAATATAGGTGTAAGGAAGGGGTTTTTGTATTGTATTTTTGTGTTCCTAGGGTATATTCCTAGGAGTGGTATAGCTGGATCGTATGGGAGCTCGATTTCCAGTTTTTGGAGGAATCTCCATATCGCTTTCCATAAAGGTTGAACTAGACAGCATTCCCACCAGCAGTGGATAAGAGTTCCTTTCTCTCCACATCCCCGCCAACACTGTTTATTCTCATTCTTTGTGATGTGTGCCATTCTCTGGTGTGTGAGGTGGTATCTCATCGTTGTTTTGATTTGCATCTCCCTGATGATTAGTGATGTGGAACATTTTTTCATGTGTCTTTTGGCCATGTGTATTTCTTCTTTGTCAAAGTGTCTGTTCATTTCTTCTCCCCATTTTTTGATGGGGTTAGATGTTTTTTTCTTGTAAAGTTCTGTCAGTGCCTTGTATATTTTGGAGATTAGTCCCTTATCTGATGGGTATTGGGTGAATAGTTTCTCCCACTCAGTGGGTGGCTCTTGTATCCTGGGCACTATTTCCTTTGAGGTGCAGAAGCTTCTCAGCTTAATATATTCCCATCTGTTAATCTCTGCTTTCACTTGCTTGGAGAGTGCAGTTTCCTCCTTGAAGATGCCTGTAATGTCCTGGAGTGTTTTGCCTATGTGCTGTTCTATATATCTTATGGTTTTGGGGCTGATATCGAGGTCTTTAATCCATTTGGATTTTACCTTTGTACATGATGTTAGCTGGGGGTCTAAGTTTAATTTTTTGCAAGTGGCTATCCAATTGTGCCAACACCACTTGTTGAAGAGGCTTTCCCTGCTCCATTTAGGATTTCCTGCTCCTTTATCAAAAATTAGGTGGTTGTATCTCTGGGGAACATTTTCTGAGTATTCAAGCCTATTCCACTGATCTGAGGACCTATCCTTATTCCAATACCATGCTGTTTTGATAACTGTTGCTTTGTAGTACAGTTTAAAGTTGGGGAAAGTAATTCCTCCCATATTCTTTTTCCCAATGATTGCTTTAGCTATTCGAGGGTGTTTATTGTTCCAAATGAATTTCAAAAGTGTCTGATCCACTTCTTTGAAGAATGTCATGGGTATCTTTAGAGGGATGGCATTAAATCTGTATAATGCCTTGGGGAGTATTGACATTTTGATGATGTTAATCCTGCCAATCCATGAGCAGGGTATGCGTTTCCATTTCCGTGTGTCCTCTCTTATTTCTTGGAGCAGAGTTTTATAGTTTTCTTTGTATAGGTCCTTCACATATTTAGTCAAGTTGATTCCAAGATATTTGAGTTTGTGTGGCACTATTGTGAATGGGGTTGTTTTCTTAATGTCCATTTCATCCTTATTACTATTGGTATATAGAAAGGCCATTGATTTTTGTGTGTTAATTTTGTAGCCTGCCACCTTGCTATATGAGTCTATTGTTTCTAGAAGCTTTTTGATAGAGTCTTTAGGGTTTTCTAAGTAGAGTATCATGTCATCTGCAAACAGTGAGAGCTTGACTTCTTCCTTTCCTATCTGGATTCCATTGATATCCTTTTCTTGCCTAATCGCTATAGCAAGTACTTCCAGTGCTATGTTGAATAGGAGTGGTGAGAGAGGACAGCCTTGTCTTGTGCCAGAATTTAGAGGGAAGGCTTTCAGTTTTTCTCCACTGAGGATAATATTTGCCACTGGCTTGTGGTAGATGGCCTTCACTATATTGAGAAAGGTTCCCTCCATTCCCATCTTGCTGAGAGTTTTGATCAAGAATGGGTGTTGGACCTTATCAAATGCTTTCTCTGCATCTATTGATATGATCATGTGGTTTTTATTTTTCTTGTTATTGATGTTGTGTATTATGTTGATAGATTTACGGATGTTAAACCAGCCTTGCATTCCTGGGATGAAACCTACTTGATCGTAGTGGATGATCTTCTTAACGAGGCATTGAATCCTATTTGCCAGGATTTTGTTGAGGATCTTTGCATCTGCATTCATCAGTGATATTGGTCTGTAATTTTCTTTTTTGGTAGCGTCTCTGTCTGGTTTAGGTATCAAGGTGATGTTGGCTTCATAAAAGCTATTTGGAAGTGTTTCTGTTTGTTCAATTTCATGAAAGAGTCTTGCCAAGATTGGCAGTAGTTCCTCTTGGAAAGTTTGATAGAATTCATTAGTGAATCCATCTGGACCTGGGCTTTTGTTTTTCGGCAGACATTTGATTACTGTTTTAATTTCATCAATGGTGATGGGGGTGTTTAGATATGCTACATCCTCTTCCTTCAACCGTGGAAGATTATAAGAGTCCAAGAATTTATCCATTTCTTCCAGGTTCTCATTTTTAGTGGCATAGAGTTTTTCAAAGTAGTTTCTGATTACCCTTTGAATCTCTGTCATATCAGTAGTGATCTCTCCTTTTTCATTCCTGATACGAGTTATCAAGTTTCTCTCTCTCTCTTTCTTTGTTTGGTTTGCCAGTGGTCTATCAATCTTGTTTATTTTTTCAAAGAACCAACTTCTGCTTTCGTTGATCTTTCGGATTGTTTTTTGAGTTTCCACTTCGTTGATTTCTGCTCTCAGCTTTGTTATTTCCTTCTGTCTTCCTATTCTTGGGTCCTTTTGTTGAGCATTTTCTAGTTCTATTAGCTGTGTCATTAAGCTACTCAGGTAAGCTCCTTCTTCCTTCCTGATGTGTGCTTGCAAAGCTATAAATTTTCCTCTCAGTACTGCTTTTGCTGTGTCCCATAAGTTCTGAGAGTTTGTGTCTTTATTGTCATTTGTTTCCAGGAACCTTTTTATTTCCTCCTTGATTTCATCTCGGACCCACTGGTTATTGAGCATGAGGCTGTTTAACTTCCAGGTGTTAAAGTGTTTCTTCTGAGTCCCTTTGGAGTTCACAAATAATTTCAGAGCCTTGTGGTCAGCGAAGGTAGTCTGCAAAATTTCTATCCTCTTGATCTTATGGAGGTATGTTTTATGTGCCAGCATGTAGTCTATCCTGGAGAATGTCCCATGTACATTGGAGAAGAATGTGTATCCAGGTTTCTGGGGATGGACTGTCCTATATATATCCACTAGGCCTCTTTCTTCCATTTCTCTCCTCAGGTCTAGTATATTCTTGTTGGGTTTCAGTCTGGTTGACCTGTCCAGTGTTGACAAAGCCGTGTTAAGGTCCCCCACAATTATTGTGTTGTTGTTGATATTTTTCAGTTGTCAACATTTGTATTAAATATTTTGCTGGCCCCTCATTTGGTGCATATATGTTTAGGAGAGTGAATTCTTCCTGCTCTACGTACCCCTTGATTAATATAAAATGTCCGTCTTTGTCCCTTACAACCTTCCTGAGTATAAAGTTTGCATTATCTGATATTAGTATGGCCACTCCAGCTTTTTTATGGGTGTTGTTTGCTTGGATAATTTTTCTCCAGCCTTTTATTTTGAGTCTATGTTTGTTCTGACTATTCAGGTGCGTTTCTTGTAGGCAGCAGAAGGTTGGATTGAGTTTTTTGATCCATTTAGCCACTCTGTGTCTCTTAACTGGTGCATTTAGTCCATTGACGTTGAGAGAAAGAATTGTCCTGGGATTTAACGCCATCTTTATTTCAAAATTTGGTGTGTCTTTTGGGTAGTCTTGTTTTAAATTAGCTCTATCAGTTTTTCTCTTAAGACTGGTTTTGTGTCTGTGAAGTTTCTGAGCTGTTTTTTGTCTGTGAAACCATGTATTCTTCCATCAAACCGGAAAGTGAGTTTTGCTGGGTATAGTATTCTGGGTGAAGCATTCATTTCATTCAGTCTTGTCACAATATCCCACCACTGCTTTCTGGCATTGAGTGTTTCTGGTGACAGGTCTGCTGTAAATCTCAGGGAAGCTTGCTTGAACGTGATTTCCCCTTTTGATCTTGCTGTTTTCAGAATTCTGTCTCTATCTGTGGGATTTGTCATTGTGACTAGGATGTGTCTTGGGGTGGTTTTTCTGGGGTCTCTTTTGGTTGGTACTCTTCGGGCATGCAGGATTTGATCACATATATTCTTTAGCTCTGGAAGTTTCTCTTTAATGATGTTCTTGACCATTGATTCTTCCTGGAAATTTTCTTCCTGGGTCTCTGGGACTCCAATGATTCTTAAGTTGTTTCTGTTGATCTTATCATAGACTTCTATTTTCGTCTGTTCCCATTCTTTGACTAATTTTTCCATTGTCTGCTCATTTGCTTTAAGTTTTTTGTCCAATCTCTCCTGCTGTATGGAATTGTTATGTATCTCATCTTCCACAGCACCAAGTCTATTCTCAGCTTCTGATACCCTGTCCCAGAGCTTATCCATTTTGTCATTCACTTCGTTTACTGACTTTTTCAGTCCTGTTAGTTGACATGTTATTTCAGTTTGGAGTTTTGTCATTTCTGCCTTCATATTTTCTTGGTTCTTATTAGTGTTCTGTTCAACTCGATCCATGGTTTCTTGGAGTCTGTTGAGCATCTTCCATATTGCTAGTCTAAAGTCCTTATCTGAGAGGTTGATTAGTTGTTCAGTCATTATCTGGTCCTCAGAATTGTCATCTTCATTCTCTATGTCTGATGCTGGCCTGCGTTGTTTCCCCATTGTCACACTTGTATTGTGGGTTTTTCTACGTGTTGTGGTGGTATTCATTGTCTATATGATGTAGGCAGCACACTCCTCTGGCTCCTCCCTTTCTGGATGGGCTGACTTGCCTCTAAGGGAGGGGAGTCCTCCGTGGATGAAGCCTCACACTGGGTCAAATCTTAGGCCCGAGCATGCAACAGAGAAGACAGTCCAGAGAGAAATGTTTGCTTCTGTGATATAGCGCCGTTCTTAGTGTGATTTTTCCTTCTTGTTGCAATGGAGTTCTTTCCTTAGAAAGAGTGCATGGCCGCGTAGCGAAGCGGAGCGGCCGTGCTCCTCTGGAGCCTCTTTTTGCCCCACTCGCAAGAGTTTCACGCAAGAGGACAGTAGACAGACATAGACAGGTCACACTCACAGTCTTTCACAGTTGAGCCCCACTGGGCCGGTGTACTTTCGCGGATTTTCCCCGCCTGGTGTCACACACAGGGAGCCGGCTTTTGCAAAGCTTAGCCGGTCGAAACCCAGTTTCTTATAGTTCCTTATGTCAGAATCATCCTGGTGATAGCTCAGTCTCTCTTACTTCCAGGAAGTTTGTTTGCCTGAATGATAACATCGACCACAATCATAAAGATGCCCAAACAGTGAAAGCGGTTCTCAGGGACTTCTATGAATCCATGTTCCCAATACCATCCCAGTTTGAACTGCCACGAGAGTATCGAAATCGTTTCCTTCATATGCAAGAGCTGCAGGAATGGTAATTTCTCTGCACAGGCAGGGTGGGAGTGGGGGTTTACATATTTAGAATGATGTTTCTATGAATGTGCTATTTTCTCTAATTCCTTTATGAGGATACACTTAAGGTTTTTTATTGTGCTTAATGCTTGAACTATAACTTTGTTTTTGGGCCACATTTGGCAGTTCCCAAGGATTACTTATGGCCCTGCATTCAGGAATCACTCTTGACTGGTTTGGGGAATCATATAGTCTGCCCAGTCAGCCTTGTTCAAGTCAAGTGCCTTGCCCTTTGCTATCTCTCTGACTCCTCTACCCTGTTTTTTGAGTGCCTGCAATGACTGACATTAGACTGGGCAGTAAATTTTCCCTTTGAGTTAATGATTCTAAGTGATGATAGGATCTATACACAGAGCTCCATTTTTGTTTTCTTCTCTGAATAGGCGGGCATATCGAGACAAACTGAAGTTTTGGACCCATTGTGTACTAGCAACATTGATTATGTTTACAATATTCTCATTTTTTGCTGAGCAGGTAAGTTTTTCTATTTTACTTAGATATCAGACAGTATTTCTTAGTATGTTATCTTGATTCTTTTAGAATATTACATATACTGGCTCACATGTCAGTATGTCAAATATACTTATTTCATAATATTGCCAGAGCAATAGCACGGTGGATAGGACATTTGCTTTCTATGTGGGCAATCCAGGTTACATCCTCAACATCCCATATGGTCCCCAGAGCTCACCAGGATTGATTTCTGAGGTCAAAACCAGGAGTTACCTATACACAGCCAGTTGTGGCTCCCCCACAAAAAAAAAAAAAAAAAAATAGAATTGTTGTAGGACAAATAGGCTTTTTATTTCTCTTCTAAATCTTTCTCCAAAAACTTTCTTTTTTTTTTTGGTTTTGGTTTTGGGGCTGCACCTGGTGATGCTCAGGGGTTACTCCTGGCTATGCACTCAGAAATTGCTCCTGGCTTGGGGTACCATCTAGGATGCTGGGGATCGAACCAAAGTCCATCCTGGATTGTCCACATGCAAGCCTTACTGCTGCACTATTTCTCCAGCCCCCCAAAATTATCCTTTTTTTTTTTTAATCCTGGATTTCATGAGAAAAAAATAAAGATTGGGGGCAGGAAAGGGGAAACTCATCCAGTAATGTGCAGGGGCTACGCTTTGTTACGTAAACTCAGTTGACCAGATGCATGCTGGGTAAGTGCCTTAACTTTTATACTGTCTCTTGGCCCAGATTTGTAGTTTTTATGTTAAAACTGAAATATTAGGGCCAGAGCAGTGGCGCAAGTGGTATGGTGTCTGCTTTGCACGCACTAACCTAGGACGTACCACAGTTTGAGTCCCCACAGTCCGGTCCGTATGGTCTCCCGAGCCAGGAGAAGTTTCTGAGCGCAGAGCCAGGAGTAACCCCTGAGCATCACCTCGTGTGGACCCCACCTACCCAAACAAACAAATAAACAAACAAAAACCCTGGAAAACTCAAATCTTTTTGTTTGGGGGCTACAGTCAGTGGTGTTCAGAGGTTCCTCCCATCTCTGTGCATAGAGCTTAGTCCTGGCAGTGCTCTGGAAATTCTTAGATGATGGAGATAAAATTCTGAGCTCCCAAAATACTGAAGTGTGTATATCTGATACTAATTTTTTTCTTTCTTTCTTTTTTTTTTTTTTTTTTTTTTTTTTTTTTGGTTTTTGGTTTTTGGCTCATACCCGGCAGCGCTCAGGGGTTACTCCTGGCTCCTTGCTCAGAAATCACTCCTGGCGGCTCAGGGGACCATATGGGATGCCGGGATTCAAACCAATGACCTTCTACATGAAAGCCAAACTCCTTACCTCCATGCTATCTATCCGGCCCCTGATACTAATTTTTTATGGGTCCCCAATTTTTTTAAGCTCCCAAGCGTGTCCACGGTATTCCCCCCCCCCCCCATTGTTCTGTGGCTGGGCACACTCAAGTAGCCTCCTTTGAATTGTACAGGTGTGTCTTCAGTGGGCACACACACGTCCTTCAGGTGTGGGCATCAGGGTGAGGCATAGGAATGGGTACTGTGAGGTAAAAAAAAGGGGTAAGAGAATTTGTACTAGACTACCATAGATTGCCTTGAGACTAAAACTTAGAAGAAAAAGGATTGAAGAAGGTAAGGTAATGATGTGGGGTAAGCAACTCTTACCTCAACTCCAGTGGGTGACTGCAAAGTACCTAGCTGTCACCTTAGGAAATGGAGTTACACCTAGGTAGAGACAGATCAAGCCTTCAGAGCTTTCAGAGAAAGCCCCTGAGCTTCCTGCTATGGTGGAAAGGATTCAGGAAATGAGAACTGGGCAGGCAAACAGAATTATACTCATGCCTACTTCCCAGAGAGTATAAATCTTTTTCTGGATATTGGTTACCACCATTCCTGTTAGATAAAACTCTTAGAAAATAGGAGCCAGATGGCTGTTTGCCTCACACATGCTCGACCTGGGTTTGGTCCCCAGCATCCTATATGGTCCCCCAAGCCTGCCAGGAATTATTTCTGAGCACAGAGCCAGAAGTAACACCCTGAGTGCTGCCGGGATAGTCCAACCCCTTCCGCCATCAAAAACAAAAACAAAAACAAAAAAAATTCTTAGAAAAGAATCTTTTAAAGGCCTTGACTTGCAGAGCAGAGATCCAGTGAGGAGCCTCTGAGTAGCACGTGTGAACAGTGGCCTCTCTGAAAGAAGTGACTGGTGTCAGTGGGTAGGCAAATGCAGGAGGCTCAGTGCTTCTAGGGTATCAGTTCTATCCTCAGGGCACATTCCCTGATACCTTTGGTATCTTGATTTTTAAAAGAAAATTTTTTTGTTTTTGTTTTTGGGTCACACCCGGCAGCGCTCAAGAGTTACTTCTGGCTCTATGCTCAGAAATCACTTCTGGCAGGCTCGGAGGACCAGATGGGATGCTGGGATTTGAACCACAGTCCTTCTGCATGCAAGGCAAACACCCTACCTCCATGCTATCTCTCCGGCCCTCAAGAAAAATTTTTGTTTCATCTTGGGCACTGCAATTCACAGTACTGTTAATGACAGGGTTACTATATTTGGTTTTGTTTTTGGACCACACCTGTCAGTGTTCAGGGTTTAGTCCTGTCTCTGCACTCTAGAATTATTCCTGGTCAGTACACAGAGAACTGTATGGGATGCCAGGGATTGAACCTGGGTTGCCTACATGCAAGTCAAAAGCCCTTCACACTGTACTGTCTGTCACTCAAGACCCAATGGTAGGATTTCTATGTAAAACATTCCAGCATCACACCTTCTTCTAGAGCAGGGGTCTCAAACTTGCGGCCCGCAGGCCTTTTGCAGTCCTCCGTACAACATTTTGTGGCCTGCGGCCAGCCTTCAAATATTGCAGTATTCACAATTATTCACTTACCGAATAATAAAAATCGCATTAAACATTCTCATACCCCGAGCAGTTCCGTTCGGGGTATGCAAATGTTTAATGCGATATTTTGCGATTTTTTTTTCTTACTAATGCAATTTTTATTGTGAATATTCGGTAAGCGAATACTCGTGAATACTTTGCGCCTAGCACAGACGTCATTTCCGCTGCTCCTGCCCGCTGTCCCTTTTTTTTTTGTGAAATCCTTTATGCGACCCTGCCTCACCCCAACTTTGCCTCCTGCGGCCCCCAGGTAAATTGAGTTTGAGACCCCAGTTCTAGAGTGTCCATTTCCTTGCACCATTGTCCCAGTGTTCTCCTAACCCCATATCCCCCAACACACATGCCTCCTGTGATAAGCTTCCTCCTGAGGACCAGCTCAGTTTCTGTTGCCTTTGGAAATATCTTTACTACAGCTCTTTATCTCATGTATGAGGGAGATATTCAGTTTCTGTACCTCTCCTTCTAAATAACTTCACTCCACATGATACTCTCTAGAACCATCCATCCATGCAGCAGCAAATTTCATAGTTTTTTTTTTTTAATAGCTTTGGAGTATTGTATATATACACCATAGTATCTTTATTCAGTTTTCTTTTCTTGGACACTTGGGGGTGTTTTCAGATTTTGACTATTGTGAATAGTGCTGCAGTAAACAAAAAGTATAAATCTCTTTTCTGAAATGAGTTTTTGAGCCCTTAAGATAGATTTTAAGAGAAAAAAGGTCTTATTCTGTTTGATTTTGGGCCATACCTGTCAGTACTCAGGGCTTACTTCTTGCTTTTTGTTTATTTTTGTATTTTTGGGTCACTTCCTATAGTGCTCAGGAATCACACCTGGCAGTGCTGGGGGGCCAATGGGATGCCAGAGATCTAACCTGGGTTGGCCACACATGCATAGCAAGCCTCCTACTGTACTATTGCTCTGGCCTCTCAAGGCTTACTTCTGGCTCTATGCAGGGATCACTTCTGGTGGGCTCAAGGGTCTATATGAGGTGCCAGGAATTGAACCTGTTCATGCAAGGCAAATAAGTGCCCAACCCACTATAATTTCTTTTCAGCTCTATGAGAAAAAATGTTTTTTATCCTAATTCTAAGCCAGTAAAGCGGGGTGGGATTGAGGAGACTATGGGACATTATACCTATATTTTTAAAGTACTATTGTTAATGTCAAATATAGAAGACTACTTTTATGTGACTTTTAGTTAGAGTAATAGAGCCAGAAAGATAGCTCAAAGGGCTCAGAACAGGCTTTGCTTATAAAGGCTTGAGTTTAATTCCAAAACACTCCAGGAGTGGCCCCCTAAGCAGAGTATATCAGGAGAATATCCTAAGCACCACTACTTGTGACTCCCAAAAGATTGAAGTCTGGGACTGGAGCAGTAGAAAAGCGGATAGGGCATTTGCCTTGTATATGGACAACTGGGTTTGATCCCTGGCATTCCCTTTGTTCCCCTGAGACTGCCAGGAGTAATTTCTGTGTGCAGAGCCAGGAAAAAAACCCTGAGCACAGCTGGGTGTAGCCCCAAAACAAAGTCTGGGCCAAAGTAATTCTGGGGGGCTTTCCTAGTTATATTAAGGAGTACATACATACTCTCTACAGTATTCAGTCTTGGGGTATAGGCCTCATGGCTAGCTGATGAAGCCTAAGCAATGCAGTGATGCTGAGAGCCACCAGGGCTACACTCTGTAGTACTGAAGAGCACATTCAAGACATGCATTCTAGTACTTTGAACTATGGCCAGGCCAATTTAAGTTTAATCCTTCAGGGTTTAAATATCTTGTGGGGACATAACCAGGCATATTGCACCCTACAAAATGAACAAGTAAAATGAGAAATTAGTTTTGTTTCAAGGAGGGCAATGAAGGAGACTCTTGGGTGTCTGTCTTTTATGTATAAAACCGGAAATTGTTAAGGTGGTAAAACTCAGAGAATTTTGTCTTAAAACTTGTTTGTCAACAGAGAATTGAAATTGTGTTCTTATTTTGATTGCACTTAGTTGATTGCACTTAAGCGGAAGATATTTCCCAGAAGGAGGATACAGAAAGAAGCTAGTCCAGATCGAATCAGGGTATAGAAGATGTTCATTGGAAAATCATCTACCTCAGCATTCACTGAGCACGTAAAACTCATCATCACAGAGACAACTTTATGATGTGATGCTTATTAATTGTCTTGGCCTGAAGAAGGAAAAGCGTCCAATACACAGCTTGTTTTGAGGCATAAGTCCTAGCCCACTGACTAGGAATTGTTTTCACCAACACACTAAAAAATTGTGTGCTGAGCAGCTCCAAATTGCTTTCTCTTTGAAAGCATCTATTTATGGTCTTATCATTCTTTTTATGATAAAAAGACTGATTGATGAGAGATAGCTGCTAAGTTTCCATTGCTGTCATTGCCAACTAACTCTAAACTGGAGACGCCAAGCTTAGGCCAGCTTGGGGGTGCTTGCTAAGAGACCCCTGGTCTGGTCTTTGTATTCCAAAGCCCTTTGCCTTGGTCTTTACATTTTGGAGGAGTTTTTCTGTTGTTGGTGGTCTATTCCCCACTTTTTTCCATTTCTCATATTTGAAATAAGTTGTTACCAAGTTAACTATTTGTTCTTGCCTTTTAAAATGATGAATTGTGATGTTTAAACATGTTTTTATAGATATGTTATGTAAATAATGCTGTAATAGCACCTCTTTATTGGCAGTATCTAAATTATGGATTTTCTTAATGTCTCAGACTGAAGGTGGTCTGCAGCCACTTATAGTTGTGACACACTCAGTGTCTGACACCCAAAATCCTTGAACTTGCTCACTTCTGCCCTGAGAATACTGTGGTTCATGTGGAGGCCTAATTCTAAAGGGCTAGAGTTCAGTAGCAGAGCTACTCTACAGATATAATTATGTTTTTTGGAAATGTACAAATTTTTAACAGAAGTGCCTCCTTTTAGAAGTGAGAAGTACTTAGGGAACAGGCATGCCCTAAGCATATTCCCATTGATTTCCTACTGCAGGGGTTAGCACACTTTTTAAGTCAAAAGCCACATGGTAAAGTAATTCCAGGTCCCATTATCTCTGACACATCCTGCTTTTTTTTTTTTTTTTTTTTTTTTTTTTTTTTTTTTTTTTGGTCATACCCGGCAGCTCTCAGGGGTTATTCCTGGCTCTATGCTCAGAAATTGCTCCTGGCAGGCTCGGGGAACCATATGGGATATCGGGATTCGAACCACTGTTCTTCTGCATGCAAGCAAACACCCTACTTCCATGCTATCTCTCCGGCCCCCCATTTATCAGTTGGTTCAATAATCCTTTTAATATGTTAAAACCATGTTTAGCTTGCAGTTTTACAAAAAAAGGCTACCGACAAGATTTGGCCCATAAGTCACAGGCCTCTTGTTTGCAGATCACTGAGATAGAGAATAATATTTTTCTGTATGGGTAAACCCCAATGTTCAGCCATTGTTTATTTATATCACTTAACAGTGGGTTTTTGGACATCAGAAGCCACAAATCCTTTTTACATGCTGACAGGTATTTTAGATCATGATCTCAACAGTATTCTTTCAAAACGGCATACATATTTTGTAAAAAAAAAAAAAAAAAAAAAAAAAAAAAAAGATCTTGTAAATACTGTGTCTGTACTGTAAGAGTTATGTATTTCAAAAATTGAAGTCTCATAAAAACTTAAGATTTTTGTCTAAGGCTTTGATTTTTTTAACATCTTTTATCATTACCTGAATCATCAATTGTTTGAGTGCGTAGCATGCCAGCTAATGTGCAGAAATGAAATTAAAAGTGGAAAATGGCCTAGTGAACAGAATTTTATACAGGAGGATGTCATTCTATAAGGAAAAGAAAAGTTCTTAGTGGGATTTGCCATATGATAAAAATATAGAGATTATCTATATCAATTTAAAAGTAAAGAGCTAATTTTAGAGAAGTTAGAGAGAAAGAAGCATTTGGGAGTAATGGAGATCTCTGTGGTTACATGAATATGGTCCTTAATTGGGATTTTAATAGATAATGCATTAAAAATATAGTATATTCACAGACTTGTTTGGAGACCCTAAAAAACTGATGAGTAGACAAATGGTCTTCAGAATGTTTAAAGCCTCAGAACCTTTGATTTTGTTCTACTGAAGTCCGAAGGCCAGCATACAAATAGAAGAGGAAGAGCTTATCCTACCTGATCCCCTCCTCACTGCCCCCCTCCCCCAAATTCTCAGAACTCCTGGTCACAATTCTACAGTGGCTTCCAATAACAAAACTGAATTGGGGCCGGAGTGATAGATAGTGGTAGGGCATTTGCCTTGCATGCGGCCAACCCAGGATGGGCCCAGGTTCAAACCCCGGCATCCCATATGGTCCCCCGAGACTGCCAGGAGTGATTTCTGAGCACAAAATCAGGAGTAATCCCTGACCACTGTGGTGTGGCCAAAAAAAAAAAAAAAAAGCAGAACTAACAAAAAAAATTTTGTGAGATTTTATTAATATCCCAGGCACTGTGTCTGTCTTGGTCTCATTGCTAGTAGAGAGAGAAGTGGTTTAGCATTTAAGTTTTCTGTCCCTTTTTTGCATGCCTGTCTGCAACACAGGATCTGCTGTTACTTGGGAGTCCTGGACCGTAGACATCACTTGCTAGGACTCAGCTGTCTCTCCTACAGGGGAGGTCATACTTTGGTCAGTCTCATAGGCTGCTGTAAAGGATGAGAGATGATATGAATCATTAGCACAGTCCTTGGCAAATTCCTCCTCCTCCTACATGTCAGTGATTAAAGGATTGTTACCCAGACCAGTGGGGAGTCATCTAGAGGAGTCAGCAGGGTGTATAGTGATTACATTGTCCTTGGCTTAAAAATTGTAAGACATTTTCCAATTAAAAAAGTTTTGCTTGCTTTATTTCTTCAAAAGTGTTTATTTAAAAATTACTTTGCCAGAAAGCGTGGCGGATGCGATTTGCCCTACATGCGGCTGACCCGGGACAGACCTGAGTTTGATCCTCAGCATCCCATAAGGTCCCCCGAGCCTGCCAAGAGTGATTTCTGAACGAAGAGCCAGGAGTAACCCCTGAGCAGCTCCAGGTGTGGCCTAAAACAAACAAATTACCGAAAAGAAAGCACAAGGTGGTATGGCACTTACCTCACACATGGTGTTGATCTGGATTTGATCCAGAGTAGAGTGAGCAGTAAATCCTGAGCACAGCTGGGTGTCTATTGATCAAATTTCCTAGATGTAACCATAAACACACACACACACACACACAAAGATGCAGTAAGTCCTGAGCACAGCTGGGTGTCTATTGATCAAATTTCCTAGATATAACCGTACACACACACACACACACACACACACTCACACTCACACTCACACTCACACAGATGCAGTAAGTCCTGAGCACAGCTGGGTGTCTATTGATCAAATTTTCTAGATGTGACCGTACACACACACACACACACACACACACAAAGATGCAAAGATGAAACAGCAGCGCTAAAGACCTACAAAGGAAATGCCTATTTTCCTATTGAAAAGTGAGTAAGTAATGCAAATATATATTTTAAGAAAAAGAACATGGCCAATAAGCACAAGTTCATAATCTTAGGTGAGAGCAAATAATAGAAGCCACAGAAATAACCACTAAAAGCACAGCAAGAACCATGTGATGGCTCACAATGGAAATTCAGTGTGGTGAGAAAAAGTACAAATGAAAGCCATTTGATGTTACTGAACGGCGCTTTGTCTCTGCCTTAGCAATCTCCTAAATAAAAGAGGAAGAACCCCATAGCATATATGCTTGTGACTGAAGTGTTTGTCTGCATATGGACATTCTGAACAGTTTGTATATTTTATAATTTAAATTTAAATGGATATATCTACTAAAAACTTACTTTGGGAAATGGCACCTGTGAGTTGCATTTTCCTGCTACTGAGTTCTCCCGCCAAAGTAAAAATAAAGTCAATCGGGGACTAGAGTCACTGTGGAGTATTATATAGCACTTAAAAATGATTCTGGGCTAAAGAGCATTGTGCTTGCCTTGCTAGAAGCCAACCTGGTTTTGATCTCATCACTGGATATGGACAAGCCACCAGGTGTGATCTGTGTAGTGCAGGCAGAGCTAGGTGTAAAGCCCTGTGCAGGCGGGGTATGAGTATGTAAAACAAAGCCAAGCCAAAAAAGATGATTCTCCTAGTAGTCTTTTCAAACACAATTCCAAGTAAAAATGTAACAGACTTAGAAAGTGACAGAAATGCGAGTGCTCACTGCCCAAACAAAGAAATTAAGATTGTTTAATAATGCATATATATGGTGACAAAACTTAGGTAGCCAGAGGGATGAAAGAGTCCCATAACATGCAGCATATCAAAAACAAGTTTCTGGAGGAACAGAGAAGTCGCGGGTGGCAAGGCCTTCTGGAGGCGAGGCAGTCCGTCTCGGTTGCGTGCTCAGCATACAGGCGCCTCTCGAGGCAGAGCCGGAAGCCCGGAGCACGCATGCGCGTCCTGAGGCCAGCCAATCAGGAGCCTCCCCAGGTGCAGCCCGGCGGCTGTGAGCCTCGGAAGACGTCGCGGCCTCGAGACACAAATCCGGGCGGCTGAAGTTGGCGACTCATGGGAGGGAGGCCGACGTCGATGTCGATGTCGTTGGCTGGCTCCAGAATGAAAGCGCTGAGCTTCTTTGAAGGTAGGGCCTTGGGGGGACGCCGAGCCACGGAGGAAAGCAGCGGCAAAGACAGGAATGGGGGGAGGAGGAGCAAGGCCGGGCTCAGGCCTGCCTCGGTAAAATGTCTGAGGCGAGGGAAGGAGGGCTCCATCTTGTTCACTTTGCGTCCTGGCCCTGAACAAGAAGGACCTTCCATGGAAGGTCTCTGTTCTTTTTGTCTATTGGGGTCATGTCCACCGAGGCTCCAGGGTCATTTCTGGCTCTGAGCTCAGGTCTCACTCCTTTGGGCTTCTGGGGTGCCGAGAAGAGAACTCGGATCTGATGATTGCAAGGCAGCTGCTCTACACGCTTTACTGTCAGGCGCTCTGGCCCTCCATGGGAAGTTTTGGGGGCGCAGCCGGTGTCTGGGTATACCTGCCGTTGAGCGGTTCGAACCACAACGGGTTGGCGGTCTGCCCCTTCCCTAGTTAGCAGAGTGGTGGGCCTGTCCGTAGAGCCCCCCACCCCCCCCCCAGTCGCTCTTCGCACGGAGGCACTGCAGCACTTGGAGGGAGCAAGGTCACCAGGGCTACTTAACCTTTGCTCACAGAAAATTACCTGCCCCCCCCCAAACCAAGAGAACACTTCTGCTGGATAGAGCTCGTTTCCGGAGGACAGGAATGAGGCGTGGCTTCTCCCAAGTGTTACTCAGGGGACCCAGGGTCACCTGGATCCCCTTCTCCATCCCTTCTTCCCCTCCTCTCCTCCTCTCCTCTCCCCTCCCCGTCCCTCTTCTTTGCTTTTCTCTCCTTCCCTGCCCTCCCCACCTCTCCCCTCTCCTTGCCTTTCTTCTCCCCTCCCTTCCTTTCTACTTCTCTCCTCTCCCCTCCTCTGTTCCCCTCCTTTTCTTTTCCTCACCTTCATTTTGTGGGTGTGGTGCTGTTTGGGACCTGCTGCTGCTATTAAGGATCCTTAATTGCTGCAACCCATTATTCTGTGGAGGTAGCTTCGGGGTGGTGCTCTCCCAAGCTGCTGGCCCAGTGCTTCCTGTGGGGCCACCCAATGATATATCCTGCTATATTTGGGGGCCATGCAATGCCAGGGATTGAACTGGAGTCCTGTATATCCAGAATTGTCACCTCAAATTGTCAGTGGGGTGACTAATGATTCTCAACTGGGACATGAAAGGGTCTCAGTCCAGAGGATTTGCAAATTTATTTGTTCAGACAGGAAACGCTTTGTACTGGGGCTGACCACAAGGAGGCATCCTGGGAAACCAGGGAAGATGTCCAAGGAGGGGCCGGTGATGAGACTCTTTGACTTAGAGAGAGAAGATAAAGTCCAGCACAGTTCCGAGAAGGGGACAGAAGGTACATGAGATCTAATGTTATGGGATGGTGACTACAAGTTCCTCATTTCTTTTTTTCCCTTTTGAATTTACAGCATTTTGTATGATAGTCACTTTCTGGTTTAGTATATTTGTGTTTTCTCACTTGAATCTTTTTTAGAAATGTATTATATATATCATCTCTTGCCTTTGTAGTCATTGCTCTCAAAATGTCTGATATTAAAGCATTGATATATGCCCTTGGTACTGACTTAATTCCATCTAATTTGCAGAAAGTACTGCACTTAAATAGCTCTTTAAAAAAAAAAAAACCGGGGCCGGAGAGATAGCATGAAGGTAAGGCGTTTGCCTTTCATGCAGGAGATCATCGGTTCGAATCCCGGCGTCCCATATGGTCCCCCGTGCTTGACAGGAGCAATTTCTGAGCATGGAGCCAGGAGTAACCCCTGAGCACTGCCGGGTGTGACCCAAAAACCACAAACAAACAAACAAACAAACAAAAAAAAAACCTTCCAGGTGGAATGTAGCTCTGTGGGAGCATACTTGCATCACAAAAGAAAAGAAAAACTTACCTAAGGGGCCAGGGATGTGACTGCCTCACATGTGTGAGATTCTGGGTTGCATTTCCATCATTGGAAATTAAATTGAATTAAAATAACACAATAAGGAACATGCTGGCTACATCAGGTACCTGGCTACATCAGGTACCTGAACTGCTGAAACATAACACTTGTTACCTCAATAAATAAGTAAAAACAAGCAACATGAAGAAAAATACCATTGGCAAAAAGCTCAAAGAGCTCAAAATAAGATAATGCTTAATTAAAATTTACCCAGCAGCAGTTTCAAAAGTATTCTTTCTTATTGTCAATGCAGGAAAGATTGCAGTTCTTGAAAAGCATGTGAAGAAAAGGACTTCAGTAACATTAGCTGAAGATGAGGGGTAATGTGCTCAAATAATTTTTGCTGTGAGATAAAGTATTTAAGGAAGGTTATTTTGGTTGTTCAGCATGAAATATATGTAAAATACTGATGCAGGTTCTTTTATCCCAAACAAGCTTATTTAATGAAACCTTAATTAAAAGTTCTAAAATGTAATTTCTTCACAGGGGTGAAGTACAGAGTATGCTGTCAACACTTGGAGGTATGTTTTAGGATATGTGTGCATTTAAATAGTTTTAAACTATATAACCAGTATAATAGAAAGTACAGCAATCTAAGGATCTAAGGACTTGATCTAGGGACTACAAGACTGTTACTTAATTTGTAGTTCTTTTGTTTGTTTGTTTTGTTTTTGGACCACACCCAGTGATGCTCAGGGTTTACTCCTGGCTATACGCTCACAAATCGTTCCTGGCTTTGTACCACATGGGATGCCAGGAGATCGAATCTCGGTCCATCCTAGGCCAGCACGGGCAAGGCAGACACCTTACCGCTTGTGCCACTGCTCGGCCCCTAATGTGTAGTTCTTAAAGATTTAAAGTTCTATAAGATTTCTTTATAAGAAGTCTTCATCTTCATGGATTTCTTTACTTCAACTTTTCCAATTGCTGATAAGAGTGACAATGGTTCTCACAAAGTTGAGGTAAGAATAGTGCTTTTATTTCATACCTGTGTGAGTCTAATGGTGTGAGGAATTACAGAACAAAAATGGATGAAAATGTTTCATATTTTAAATTTGGTTTTTTATATTGTCACTGTGAAATTAGAAAATGATTTATAATTGGGTTTCAGGCACATAGTTTCAACACCAATCCTCCTTTACTAGTGTCTACTTTGCTCCATGAGTGCCCTCTCCCAACGCATTTGCCTTCTATCAGTCTGCTTCTATAAAATGCTTTTTTTTTTTAATAAAAATTTTTGCACTGTGCTTCCAGTACTGTTGCTGGTAGGGTTTCATATATTATACCTTTCAGCATCATCTCCTGTTTGAATGCTTTCCTCTACCAGAGGCATTTCCCACCCCCTTAGGACCCCCACTTCACTCCAATCCTATCCTCTAGCTCCCTTAAAGGGCTTGTTTCCTACTGAATACCAGTTCTCATATTCTTTGTTTCCTTTGTCTTTGTATGTTTGTTATTTCAGCATGTTTCTTTATATCTTGTATCGAAGAGATCATTCTGTGTTAGTCTTCCTCTGTCTAACTTTACTTTGCATGATACTCTCCAGTCCCTCCATGTAGCAGCAAATTGCATACCTTTCTTTTTTCTAATAAATGAGTAGTAGTCCATTGTGTATATGTACCAGGTTTCTGTTATTGTTTCGTTTTGTGCCACACCCAGTATTGCTCAGGGGTTATGTAATTCTGGCTCTGTGCTTAGTGGATTATATGGTATACTGGGATTGAAACCAGGTCAGCTGCGTGCACAACAAGTGTTCTACTCGCTATACTATCGCTCAGAGCCCCAAATATATACTATAGTTGTATCTAGTCTTCTGTTTTTGAATACTTGGTTTATTTTTGTATTTTGACTATTGTGGATAATGCCAAAAGGAACATAGGGTGTAAATATGGTCTCCATTTTAATTTTGGGCCTTTGACTAAGAAGTGGAGTTGCTGAGTCAAATGGAAGATTAATTCCTAGAGTTTTTTTAATATTCATATTGTTTTCCAGGAAGACTGGGCTAGTCGATTTTCCCATCAGCAGTGCTCATGAGCCTTTTCTCCCCACATCCATGCCAACAGTGGTTGTTTTTGTTCTTTTTTATTGTGTGACTCTCTTTAATATGAGATTATATCTCAGTGTAGCTTTGATTTACATCACCCTAATGATTAGTGATACAGAGCATTTTTTCATGTACCTTTTGGTTATTTGTACTTCTTTTCTTTTTCTTTCTTTGGGGGCGAGGGGGCACACCTGGTGATGCTCAGGGGTTACTCTTGGCTATGCGGTCAGAAATTGCTCCTGGCTTGGGGACCATATGGGACGCCGGAAGATCAAACCATGGTCTGTCCTAGGTTAGTGCGTGCGAGGCTACCACTTGTGCCACTGCTCTAGCCCCTTTTTGTGTTTTCCTTTTTCTTTCTTTTTTTTTAATAATTTTTATTGTGACCAACATGAATTACAAGGCTTTCACAGTAATATTTAAGGTACATAATGACATTGAAACAGGGTTATTCCCACCACCAGTGCTGTCCTCCCTCTAACCCTGTTCCCAGCATCCTCCTTTTTTGACCCACCCCGACTGCTAGTGTAACTGGTCCTCTCTGGGTATCGCTGTTGAAGATTGGGTATCGATTCTGTTTTTGTTGACTTTGGGTTTGATGTTTAAATCTGATCATTTTTTATTTCTGCTCAATATTTATACGACTGATTGATTCTGGTACCATCCATTTTTTCCCTCTCAATTTATGAGGCAGAACAAGATGATTCAAATTATGTGGTTCTGTTTGAAAAAAAAAAAAAAGAAAAGAAGAAAATAAAAAAACAAAAAACAAAATAAAAACAAAACAAACAAAAACCAGGAGAAGGTTATAAATATTAATTTAAAAAGAAGAAAGGGAAAAAGAAGAAAAACATAACAAAAAGAAACAAAAACAAATAAAACCACCACTACCAACAACAAAATAAAACAAAACAAAAATAGAAACAAAAATCAAACAAAAGACCAAAACCAGCAACTTCCAGAAAGCACCACAGCAACAAATACAACAACCAAACAACAACCACAAGACCGAAAGGAAAAAAAAGAAAGAAAGAAAGATAGAAGAGAAAAAAAGGAAGGAGGGCTGGTGTGGCAAGGTTTTTTGGTTTTGTTTTTGTTTTTACATAGGCACAGTAAATATTGGGGAAATTAGAAAGGGGCCTTTGACCTAAAGGATACAGGGTTTCTCCACCCTTGAAGCATACTGTCATGGAAATAACTACAGGCTCTGTACATGTTCCTTTTCACATCCCAAGGAATTTTTATGGTCTTACATACCTGGCAAGTGCTCAGGGGCAGATTTTGTTTATTTTGTGGATTTTTTGTTTGTTTGATTTTGGGCCACACTCTGTGCTCAGAAATCGCTCCTGGCAGGCACTGGGGACCACCATTGATCCTGGGTCGCTGCAAGGCAAATACCCTACTGCTGTGCTATCTCCCCAGCCCCATATGGGCAGTTTTTGTACCCTGGTTATTGCCTGTGAAGTGCAGAAGCTTCTTAGTTTAGCATAGTCCCATTTATTTATCTTTGCTTCCACTTGCTTGGTTAGAGGTGTTTTATTCTTGAAGATGCCTTTAGCTTAATATCATGGCAAGTACTGCCTTATTTTTCTTTATTTATGGATTTATGTGTGATATCAAGGTTTAATCCATTTTTATTTGACTTTTGCCCATGGCATTAAAAAAAGATCTGAGTTCTTTTTTTTTTTTTTTTTTTTTTTGCTTGTAGCTGACCAGGTTTTTTTTTTTTTGTTTTGTTTTTGATTTTTTATTAGTTTTTATATTTTTGGTTTTTGGGTCACACCTGGCGGCACTCAGGGGTTACTCCTGGCTCTTCACTCAGAAATTGTTCCTGGAAGGGTTGGGGGACTATATGGGATGCCGGGAATTGAACCTGGGTGCATCTTGAGTTGGCTGCATGCAAGGCAAACACCCTATCACAGTGCTATTTCTCAGACCCCTGACCAATTTTCCTTTTTTTTTTTTCTTTTTTGGGTCACACCCAGCGTTGCTCAGGGGTTACTCCTGGCTGTCTGCTCAGAAATAGCTCCTGGCAGGCATGGGGACCATATGGGACACCGGGATTCGAACCAACCACCTTTGGTCCTGGATTGGCTGCTTGCAAGGCAAACGCCGCTGTGCTATCTCTCCGGGCCCTGACCAATTTTCTTAATACCACTTCACTATTTGTTGAAGAGGCTTTTCTTGTTGCACTTTATATTTTTGATCCTTTATCAAAGATTAACTAATCATATACCTGAGAGTCTATTTAAATTCTACTCTATTTAATTGATCTGAGGGTCTGGCTTTATTCCAGTATCATGTCGTTTTAATTACTTGTGCTTTGTAATAGTTTGAAAAGTAATTTTCTATGAATTCTCACAAAACATGAGCTAAGTTATACAGGCATACACACATACTTGTATATATGCCAATTTTTCACTTTCTTAATTTCTATGACATTCCTGTTTATTATCCCTATTTTTTTTTTGGTTTTGGGGCCACAAAAGGGTTACTTTCTGGCTATACACTCAGGAATCACTCGTGGCAGGATCGGGGGACCATATGGGATGCTGGAGATTGAACTCCAGTTGACTGAGTACAATGCCTTACCCGTTGTGCTATCTCTCCAGCCCCAGTTTTTCCTATTTTTATTATAACACTATGATTTACTACTAAGTTGTTCATACTACAGTTATTTCAGGCATTAAATGTTCAAACACCAATCCCTCCACTAGTGTGACCATCCCTTCTCTAGTATACTCAGTTATCCACCCAACACCATAACCTGTATCCATGCAGGCACAAATTTACTTCATATTGCTTGTTATAACACAAAGGCAACCAGAATTATCAAATCTTAGATCAGTACAGATATATTTGAAATGATTGTTATGTCTTTCCATGGTATTACTAAAATTAGTGTCTAAGGATTTATTGAACTGTGGTTTGGAGCTAACTGAACCTTCTATAATACTAGAAGTATAATACTACATCTCAAACAAGTAGGTAGATTACTATATAACTTCCCCATCAGATTTCCTGTGATACTACTGGCTGACATGGCCATGTGGTCCAGGATTTATAAATCTAAAACAAATGAGGTGGCTCTGAAGTTTGATAAGGTTAAGTTGTAGGGCTCTGCTCTTTTTGTCAGTGGGTAGCAGAGGATGGTATTGGGATGCTGTAGTTCATGCAGAAAGGGGAATATGCCCCACTTCTTTCTGAAACTGCCACACAGATATCAGCTCAGACCAGATTACCTGGGAAGTATTCGTGGTCACTATTTTCTTCTGGCATATTCCTATATTTTTTAGAAGCAGTATAATAGAAGCTTTTAAAATAATTTTATTATTTGTAGTTGAGAAGCAAAGATAATATAATTTAGAGGTGTATAATCATAAAGTTCATAAACATATTTTGCATTGCATTTTTAAAATTTTTAATCTTACCATTGAAGTAACATGGTTTACAATAGAGTTATAATTATGCTTTTGTACAACTTATAACATATCTACTAGATATGAGTGCCAAAATTTCTCTCTGTCCCTCAGCTCCTACTAGTCTGCCCCATTATTCCCTGTCCTCTGCCTAAAGGTTAATAAACTTTAAATTGTATGATCAAATCTTTGCTTTTTAGGTAGAAAAAAACTTGCTTTATAAATATTAATTTAGGGGGGTATTAGAAGTATAAACTACGGGGCTGGAGATGTGGCACTAGAGGTAAGGTGTCTGCCTTGCAAGCGCTAGCCAAGGAAGGACCGCGGTTTGATCCCTCAGTGTCCCATATGGTCCCCCCAAGCCAGGGGCAATTTCTGAGCGCTTAGCCAGGAGTAACCCCTGAGCAAAAAAAAAAAAAAAAAATTTATAAAAAAAGAAGTATAAAGTACATTTAGAAATGCATTTGATGACAAAAGCATTTCAATCATTAATAAAAACATGATCAATAGATATGTGTTTAGCAAAGCATTATTTGAAATAGTAAAAGTTTATGAAATAAAGTATGTAAGAGTAAAAATTATTCTTTAAAAAGTTTCTTAGGAGGCCGGAGAGATAGCATGAAGGTAAGGCATTTGCCTTGCATGCAGAAGGATGGTGGTTCGAATCCCGGCATCCCATATGGTTCCCCGAGCCTGCCAGGAGTGATTTCTGAGCATAGAGCCAGGTGTAACACCTAAGCGCTGCAGGGTGTGACCCAAAAACAAAACAAAACAAAACAAAGTTTCTTAGAAGTATTTAAAAGGGTTCCTGAATAAATTATCTGAATATTTACTTATATATATTTTTTCTGTACCTGGGATGTATTTTACCTGGTAGCACACAGAGTTGGAACAATAGTACAAAAAAAGTGCATCAATAGTTGGATAAGGTACTTACCTTACAGGCAGCTGTTCTGGGTTTGATCCTAGGCATCCTCTGATCCCTCAGCCCATCAGGGTTGATTCCTGTTTGCACACCAGTTGTAACCCTTGAAAATAGCCCGGTGTGTACCTCCACCCTGCTAAAATGGTAGAATTTGGTCTTTACTAGGCCCTGGGTTGGATCATGAGAACTGCTGCAGATAGCCCCTACAACAGTATATAGGGAAAAGTTTTCTCTATGCTTTATCTTTGCCTTTTTTAGCCATACATACAGATATGTATATATACATACATATATATATTTGGGGTTTTAAATAATTGTCTTATTATTTTATACAGCTTTTAATCTATTTTAGAGTTCTATTTTAATCTTTTTATTTTCTTTTTTTTTTTTTTCTTTTTTGGTTTTTGGGTCACACCCGACAGCGCTCAGGGGTTACTCCTGGCTCCACGCTCAGAAATCACTCCAGGCAGGCTCGGGGAACCATATGGGATATCGGGATTTGAACCTTCTGCATAAAAGGCAAATACCTTACCTCCATGCTATAGCTCCGGCCCTAAACTTTTCATTTTATAACAATAATTTGTTTTTTAATTTTTGTGTTTTGGGACTACTCTCAGTGGTACTCAGGGGTTATACAATGCTGAGGATTAAACTTGGGGTTTCTTCATGTAAATCATGTGCTTCAACCCTTTAAGTTACTTCCCAGCCTAAATTACAAATTAATAAATGGGAAACTAAGAAAATTTAATTCTGTCCTGGAGATCTTTGTTTCATGTATTAACTTTTTAAAATTATCTCTAAATGATTGGCCTAGGGTGGGGCTTGAACTCCTGTCCTTCGGGCCTGGGAGGACTTTCCTCCCTTCCTGGAGCAGGATTTTCAGCCGGCACGGCACGGGCTGGCCTCTGGCAGACCTTCGTATGTGCCAGAGGCCTCTTGGCCCGGCCTAGGGTAGGGCAGCCTGGACCTGGGTCACCCAACCCCCCTCTTCCTCTTTCCTCTGGATCTCCAGGTGGGTTTCTGGGAGGACCTGATGGGGCACCCTGGATTTTCCCCACTTCCAGGCCGGCTCCAGAGTTTGGCTTTGGGGGTGGAGTTTGATATGGGGGGTGGCAGATAGCTGCTCAGCTATACTCGGGCTGTCACTGGCAATTTTATACCAGTCTACATATACTCCTCCCAACCATCAGTACCCCAGACTTACCCTTCTTAACTTCAGTAACACACAGTTCTAATCTCAGACCAAAGACATACAGTGGATCTAACAATCCCAGAACTATTTAGAAGGACATAAATTGAACACATATTGGACACATATATCTTTTGAATATTTTATGTGTAGTTTCTTTAACAGCTATAACTCTCTCTATATATTCTTCTACCATGATGTTTCTATCCACTTTTCATCTTGTCTTTTCTTTGTAAGCTGTTCAGTAAGGATTGTTGGTGGAACTGTCCCTCAGTTTAATGCCTATGATTGAACTATGTCATGGAAATTGCTGGTCTTGTTCCTATTGCCTACAGATGCGCCGATAATGCTACATGGCATTGATCCTTGTTTGCACAGACACATTAAAATGGGAAAACAATATACATAAAGATAAGTTCTTATCTTACAGAGGTGTAGGAACACACAAATCTCAGTACAATGTACCTTACACCGTGAACATTGATATAATGACCTGGCACAGGCCTCAGAAGAATGGGCATCCTCCATTCACGCCAGAACCAGGCAAGCTATCTACAAAACATCCAAGGTCTTTTATAGCAACAGCTGGAAGCAATCCTCTACCAGGAAAGACACTACCAAGGGTCTGACATCAACCTCCTAAAACGAGACTTCCGTTTACACTGAGAAGACTTGACAACAACAATGACCTGCTGCTCTACAGGACATGGTTCTATTGCCCCTTAAGTGTGAGGTGAAACGAGAGGATGCTCTGCACCATTCTGACTGGAATATTGGATATGCAGACTCCAGGATCTTTAATACAGAAGCATGATACCAACAACAGAGACTATGTGAGGAATAGAGGTGTATTGCCACTACAGACGATGACCTGGATTGGACAAACTAGTTTGCCTGGAGCTTAGAGTCGGTCCTGTGCCAGGAAACTTAAGGGGTAGGGTTTCCTTGTATTTAGGCCATAATTTTTCTTTCCATGTCCCTTACATTTTGGTGGGCCTATGCAAACAAATGCCACTCTAACACCGTTTTTTACTATGTTCCCTTGACTCCAATCCTTAAGAAAAACAACCCACTAAAACTTTTGAGGTTAACTTAAACTAGTAAGCATGTGCATGGAACTAGATAAATGTACTTTGCCCTCAATGTTTAATTAGACATAAGTCTAATGTCTTTAGATTATATTGTGTGCTGCTAAGGAATAGTATGTACTACAACTGGGGATTTGAGGGACAAAGTAATTGTATTGTACATGGGTTCAGTTTTGTTTTTCTTAATGTTCTTTGGCTGAAAGTTCAAGGCTGGGATATCATCGATGGGACTACAGAGAATTCTGTTTATGGGTGATTGTGCTTCCACTGTAACTTTACCCTGTCCTCTTTCTTTGCATCTTTGTTGTCATAATTAAAATAAAAATAAAAATTAAAAAAATAAATAAAGAAAGAAAATATAATGTGGAAATAACTTGAATTTCTACTTCTTCTTACTATTTTAAAACATGAGTTATCTTATAATGACAATTCAATATAATTATCATCTCTGGTTCTTCAAAATATACTTAAAACAGCATAAGGAAAATTATAAAAAATCAAAAGAGAAAGAAATAATAAATTTGGAAGAGGATGGAAGCGGACAGTCAAACTAGAGATTAAGAATATGTTAGAGGGCAAGAGCAATGTCACAGAAAGTAGGGCATTTGCCTAGCATGAAGCTGACCCAAGTTTGATCCCTGGTATCCCTCATGGTCCTGCAAGTCTGACAGGAGTCATTTCTGAGCACAAGAGAGTGACCCCTGAGTGCCACCAGTGTGGCCCCCAAATCAAACAAATCCCTGACTGTACTTTGGGGCAATATATAGTACTCACAATTCAAAATGGAGTAAACCACATAGAAGGTTTTTTTTTCCCCCTGGTTGTTATTTTTGGGCCACACCTGGCAGTGCTCAGGGGTTACTTGGGCTATGCATTCAGAAATAACTCCTGGCTGTTCTGGGAGACCATATGGGATGCCAGGATAGAACCCGGATTAGACACGTGCAAGACAAAAACACACCTGTCTGTGCTATCACTCCAGTCCCAAACCATATAGAAGTAACATGCCTTGCTTATTGTACTATCTCTTTGGCCTATGAATACATCTATCTCTTAATTAATTAAATGTTCGTACCTATCATATATTTTGGCAGAAATGTATTAAAATATTTTTGGAACATAAAAAAATTATCTCTAAATAAATAGCCTCAGATTGGAAAATGAGAATTGGTATACTAATAACTAAAACTTTTTGCAGAAGAAAAAGTAAGCAAACTTTGCTTTTTGGTGTATGTGTATATTAAATATACACATACATTTATCAAATACTTCCGTCCTTTTGCCTCTACCTTCATGGTTATAATTAGGCACACACACACACACACACACACACACACACACGCACACACATGGTTGTGGTGCTTCTCCAAGTTGTCACTTCAAATTGTGCTTATGCCTACTGCTGTGGGATGCATCAAGATTTGCACTTTTTTTTTTTTTTTTTGGTTTTGGGCCACACTCAGTGATGCTCAGAGGTAACTCCTGGCTATGTGCTCAGAAATCACTCCTGGCTCTGGGGACCATATGGGATACCAGGGATTGAACTCAAGTCTGTCCTGGATCAGCTGCATGCAAGGCAAATGTCCTACTCTAAGCTTTGCTCTTTTTTTTTTTAATTGTGGGAACATTTGTTTTCCAGGAGTCACAAGTTTCTGGTCATGGTGCTTGCAGTGCTTTCTAGGATGCACCCTTTTGTGATATTTTTTTAAATTTTTTATTTTTAATTATGAGAACAAAGATGCAAAGAAAGAGGACAAGGTAAAGTTACAGTGGAAGGACAATCATCCATAACATAATTCTCAGAAGAAGTCCCCTTGCTGATATCTTAACTTTGAACTTTCAGCCAAAGAACATTAAGATAAATAAAACATAATTCATGTATTACTTTGTCCCTCAAGTCCCCAGATTGTAACACATTATAATATTTCTTAACAGCATACAAGGCAATCTAAAGCCATAAAACTTACATAACTCCTTAAACATTAGAGGCATAGTATTTTTTACATTTCCATGTACATGCATATTAGCTTAAGTTAACCTCAAATTTTTTTAGACTATCATATCCAATGAGGATTGTATTTTTTTTAATTTTTATTTTTTGTAGTTAAAGAATCTGTTTCTTTTTTTTTTTTTATTTGAACACCTTGATTACATACATGATTGTGTTTGGGTTTCAGTCATGTAAAGAACACCACCCATCATCAGTGCAACATTCCCATCACCAATGTCCCAAATTGGGTGGGGAGGAGGGAGATTTGGGAAGTTAACCTCAAATTTTAAGTGTTTTTTTTTTTTTAAGGATTAGAGTCAAAGGAGCACAGTAAAAACGGTGTTAGAGTGGCAATTGTTGTTTGCATAGGCCCTCCAAAATATGAGGGGCATAGAAAGGAATAACCTAGGCCTAAATACAAAGAGACCCTACCCCTGAAGTTTCCTGGCATAAGACCTACTCTAGGTTCCAGGCAAGCTAGATCGTCCAATCTAAGACATTGTCTGTAGTGCCAACATACTTTTTATTTTTCACACAGTCTCTATTGTTGGTATCATGTTTCTGTATTAAAGATCCTGGAATCTGTATATCCTACATTGAAGTCAGGGCATGGAGCGTCCTCTCATTTCACCTCACAATTAAAGGGTAATTCAGGAAGCCCTGTCCTGTAAGCAGGTCGTTGTTGTTGTTAAGTCTTCTCAGTGTTAAGGGAAGGCTCTTGAGCAGGTCGATGTCTGAGCAGTGGTAGGGTCTTCTGTGGTAGAGGATTGCTTCCAGGTGATGTTATAGACAAACCTGGATGTTCCGTGGATGGCTTCCCTGGTTCAGGGGTGAATGGAAAATGCCCTTTCTTCTGAGGCCTGTGCCAGGTCGTTATGTCAATGTTCAGGGTGTAAGGTCCCTTTGCACTACAAGATTTGTGTGTTCCAATCTCTATTAGATAGGATCTTATTTGTATGTATAGTATTTTCCCATTTTAATGTGCCTATGCAAAAAAGGAGCAATGCCAAGTGGCGTTATTGGTGCATATGGGGGCCGTAAGAACAAGTCCAACAATCCCCATGACATGGTTCAATCATAAGCATTAAACTGGGGGACTCTTTCACCAAAATTCCTTGTTGAACAGCTCATAAAGAGAAGATAAAAAGTGGTTAGAATCATCACTGTATAAGGGAATATTTAGTAAGACTTATAGCTGTCAGAGAAAAAATACAAAATATTCGAAAGAAATACGTGTCCATTTTATGTCTTTTGAAACAGTTTGGGGTTGTTACACACAATGCACGGCTTTGGTCTGTGATTAGGATTGTGCAGTACTGAAATTAAAAAGAGTAATATGGGTTAGTGATGTTTGGGGGGGTGAGAGAGTTAAGGAGTAAAAATGAGTTTTGTAGGACTGTGGGAAAGGTCAGAATACAAAATGGACATTCTGGATACGCAAAACTTAACATAAGGTTAAGGAATAGAATACTCTTAATACATGCAGTGCCCCCCCGAATGGTTTTCCAGACTAGTCAGAAATTGCCAGTGACAAACTTATTGCAACTGTGCAAAACTCAGCACACCCCAAGTTAGGACCCACCATTTCTGGGAGAAGGCCTTCCACATGGGGTCTCCCCAAACCTCATGCCAGCTAGAGCTAGCCTCCAGCTCAAGAGAGGATGAATATAGAGTGGGAAGCCGGGATCTGCCCCCGCCCTACACCCTGTGCCCTTCCCTCCCTAGAGCTGGGGGAAGGGAGGGAAGGCTTGGGACCCCATCCAGGAGGGACCTCCCGACACCCACGTTGTCCTGCCGCCTGGGCTGCCACCCCAGAAGGCCTGGAGGCCGGGGGCAGAAGAGGGGAAGGCTGGGGCCTATCAAGGCTCCCAGAGCACCCAAGTTAGGGAGAAGGCCTTCCACATGGGGTCTCCCTAAACCCCATGCCAGCTAGAGCTAGCCTCCAGCTCAAGAGAGGATGGATAGAGCCCTTTGTAATATTTACATACATCTGACCATGGTGCAGTTTGTGGTGCCAAGGGTTACAGATAGCAGAGCCATCAGGCTCACAGTAGAAGTGCCACAATCCTGGCACATTGGCTACACTGAGGCTTGAATTTAAGACCATGTGCATGAAAAGGTGACATTTAAGCTGTTGGAGCCACTCTTTATGCCTGTGTGTGTGTGTGTGTTGTTTTTGTTGTTCAAATCCAGTGCCTCCCACACATGTAAGGCACATGCTTTTCCTGTAACTACATCTTTGTTCCAATGCACATTCTTTTTTTTTTTTTGGTTTTTGGGCCACACCCGGTGGTGCTCAGGGGTTACTCCTGGCTGTCTGCTCAGAAATCGCTCTTGGCAGGCACGGGGGACCATAGGGGACACCGGGATTCGAACCAACCACCTTTGGTCCTGGATCGGCTGCTTGCAAGGCAAACTCCGCTGTGCTATCTCTCCGGGCCCCCAATGCACATTCTTACATTTTAATTTTAAGTGTCTTTCACAATCATTCTACCAACTTGGCATATTTATTTGATTTTGTGAAAATATAATATAATTCTTTGGCATTAAATTTTAATGAATATTTTTCATATAGCTGACATTGACAAGACTTTAACTGCCAAGAGAAAAAGACTAGAAATGTATACCAAAGCTTCTCTCAGAACCAGTAAACAAAAAATTGAAAATATTTGGAAAGTAGAACAAGAGGAAAGGTAAGATTTTTATAGCCCAATATCTGTATTATATTTTAGTATTTATCAATGCAAATTATTTATGATTATTTATTAACAAATCTTAAAATTTCTGTTTACTGGACATAAGTAGAAAAATTGAGTGGGGTAATATAGAGGCTACACCCATTCATTGATACTTAGAGACTCTCCCCTATTTTATGCTCTGGGATCACTACAGTGGAGCTCAAGGGGTCAAGTGGTGCCAAAGACTGAACCCAGAATTCCCACATGCAATACATATGCCCAAACCTTTGAGCTATCTCGGCTTCTTAATAATATATTTGACTTTGTTTTTCTCTGTGCCAGTTCTTTAATCCTGTAATTTAACTCCTTTATTGATTTGAGTTATATTACTAGGAATTAATAAGAATTATCTTTTTTTGTTTGTTTTTGGGCCACACCTGGTGGCGCTCAGGGGTTACTACAGGCTCTGTGCTCCTGGCAGGCTCAGTGACCATATGTGGGATGCCAGGAATCAAACCCAGGTCCATCCTAAGTTGGATGAATGCAAGGCAAACATTCTGGCCCCTATTGATTATCTTTTTTTTTTTTTTTTTGGTTTTTGGGCCAGGGGTGCTCAGGGGTTACTCCTGGCTGTCTGCTCAGAAATAGCTCCTGGCAGGCACGGGGGACCATATGGGACACCGGGATTCAAAGCAACCACCTTAGGTCCTGGATCGGCTGCTTGCAAGGCAAACACCGCTGTGCTATCTCTCCGGGCCTATTGATTATCTTTTAATAGCAGCTTCTATTGTAACATAAATAACATATCTTTATTCTACAAGTTTATTAACTGAATAAAAGTATATAATCCATAAGTTTTATGAAATTAATGTAGAAAAGGATCAATTTTATATCGTAAATAATTTGTAATGTTACAGCTTGTATTAGTTGTTTTTTGCATAAAATCATTGAACCAAAATAGGGATACAATTAAATAAAATATTTATATTTGGAAGTCTTTTATATTAAATACAATGGCTTTGAATATATTTATCATAGCAGAATGTATGTCCAATAAAAGAAAATAGAAAATGAACTGCTTGGAAACAAAATGTACATTTTTGGGGCTGATGGGATAGTATAAATGGTAGGGCATCTGCCTTGCATGTGGTCAACCAAGGTTCGATTCCTGGCATTCCATGTGGTCCCTAAACACTGCCAGGAGTAACACCTGAGAATTGCTGCGTGTGACCTAAAAACAAATAAACAAAAAAAAAGATACTTTTTTAGTAGGATCCAGAGGCCTCCCAAGCTGTATTTAGGAAGCCCAGGAGTGAACTCAGCTCGAAGTGCCAACCGTTCAGTGCATGGGCTCAGTGATGCGATACCACAAGGGCCCTGCAGTGCTGGGAATACTTTGGATACTCCATTGTCCTTAGGAACTTCTCAGCCTGTACTCAGTAATGCGTAGGGGGACTGTTTATGCCAGGGATCAAAACATGCATCAGGTGGGGAGTGCCTTAACTGTACTATCTCTCCAGCCTTGATAAAAATGAAGTTATTTTTTAATTACTGTAATAAAATCCTTAATTGTCAAGACCTAAAGCATGGAAGAAGACTTTTAGTCCAGAAAATAAATATTTCTGAAATCAGTGTAAAATCATAATTTACCTTTTTTTTACATCTGAAAAAGCTAAGGATAATTATTTCTCTTGATAAGAATATAAATATTAAATTGATAGTTTTTTCATATGTAAAATGACTACTCATTATGTCTTACAGGCAGAAACTTAGCCAAGAATATTATCAACAATTTCAGACTTTATTTCAGCAGTGGGATACAGAAATGCAAAAGGCTGAGGAACAAGAACAACTAACTGTTAAGTATCAGGCTTGCTTTTGCTTTCAGTAATCAATCTATTATAACCAAATATCAGGTAAGAGTAGAGAGCCTAACTTTATAGTAGACCCAGAGAATTCAGCTGACTTTGTGTTTTGGTACTATAAACCAGAAAAATAAAAAAACATACTATGCTCATAAAAATTCTTAGTCTTGGGGCCGGAGTGGTGGTGCTAAAGGTAAGGCATCTGCCTTGTAAGTGCTAGCCTAGGATAGACCGCGGTTCGATCCCCTGGTGACCCATATGGTCCCCACAAGCCAGGAGCGATTTCTGAGCACATAGCCAGAAGTAAACCCTGAATGTCAAATGGATGTGGCCTCCCAAAACAAAACAAAACAAAACACCCAAAAATCTACTAATACTATTATTAGTATATATTGAGACGTTTAGGGATTATCTTAGCTTCAGATATAGCTAGATGGGGTGAAAAGAATTGCTCATGTAATGTTTTTTTGTTTTGTTTGTTTTTATGGTTTTTGATTTTTGGGTTACACCCGGCAACGCTCAGGTGTTACTTCTTGCTCTACGCTCAGAAATTGCTCCTGGCAGGTTTGGGGACCATATGGGATGTTGGGATTTGAACCACCATTCTTCTGCATTAAAGGCAAATGCTTTATCTCCATGCTCTCTCTCCAGCCCCTCATGTAGTGTTTTATGAACTTTTTCTTTAATTCTTAGTAGTCTTTCTTAATGTTGATAGTGAAATAGATTCTTGTATAAATATACTACAAGTTTAGTAGACTGAAATAGCCTTCCTTGACAGCTGTGAAGAAAAGTTTTCTAGAAGATAATCCCTGATGTGTTTTGGATCCTTTGCCCATTTCTGAACTAGAATCATTTTACTTGGGGTTTGGGGGTGGGAAAAAGGACTCCGAAGTGGTAGCAGCTCAGGAGGCTTAGGGCTCCTCCACCTGATTCTTACCCAACCAGGTTAGTAGTTTAATATAGAATGAAGCCTGAGGATTTGGTCTGGGCAATGTAGTGGTGGGGATTGAACTGGGATCTTCTTTCTTAAAGCATGTTCCATAATCCATTTACTATCTTTCAAGCTCCCGTTCTAAATAACTATACATGTGTTAACTAATCATCTCTATGGCAGATGAAAGTTAACCCCACTAATATAGGATTTTATCCTATCATTGTTTATAAAATTATTACATATAATTCTAATATATAATACAATTTATATTGTATTCTCACATAATAGCTAAGGTACTTTTCATGTCAAATGATTTTAGGGCTTGGTTGATAACTATTTTGGAAATGTTAATTTAAGATGTATATGAAGCCAAGTGATATGTGAAGTATGCCATTCATATGGATCTGAATTTCAGGAAACATACAAAGATGGAAATTCTCAACGTAACAATAGTATTTAAGCCATGAGATGGATGAGAGATCCATGAGGGACTAAAAAATATAAAAGAGAAGTCTAAGGATTTAGGCTTGGAAAAAGTATTTCAGTGTTTAGAGTTCTAGACTCTGAGGGAAAAATAATAAAGGAGGCTGATAATGAGTGACTTAAAAGATAGAAGGAAAAATCATTCTAAGTATTGTGAAACATGTTTTTTAAGGAGGAAAGGATTAAATTTGTCATATACTACTTATAGGTTAACTAAGGTTAACTTAGCAATGTGAAGGTCATTGATATTTCTGATAAGAATGCTTTGCTTTTGTTTTTGTTTTGGGCCCACACCTAGCAGTGCTTAAGTGTTACTCTATGCTCTGAACTCAGGAATCACTCCTGGCAGGCTTGGGGGCCATTCAAGATGCTAGATGCCAGGGACAGAACCCAGCTTGGCCACGTGCAAGGCAAGCACCCTATCTGCCGAAATAAAGTTCTGGCCAAGATGGCAATGATTTTTATTGACTAGTAATAAAAAATTTTATTGAGGTTAGTATAAGAGAAAATAGAAAGAAAGAAATGGGGCAGGTAGTAATTTGCATAGACAAAATAATGGGTTTTGCTTGTTTGCTTTTTATGAATGGAGAAACAGCAGCATGTTTGATGATAGGAAATCAGCCTGAGGGAAAAATGCAAAATAATGAAAATGGGGTACGACTGATAAATAATCAACAATTAAGTAACAAAAGGAAACTAATCTTAGCAGGGAAAAAGGTATGTTTATTCTTATCTTGTATGCTGCTGACCTGGCTTCAGTCTGGTACAGCATTTGGTTCCCTGAGCCCTGTCAGGAATGAACCCTGAGTAAAGAACCAAGTCCTAAGTACAGCCATGTGTGCTTTATATCCTGCCCCCAAGTCCCCCTCAAAAAATGTGGATAAAAACAGATAAGAGCAGAGGTAGATGTAGGTGGGTAGGTAGATAAGAGATAAGAGGTCTAAAGTTATCTCTGGATTACTTCTGTTTCTTTATTTAAAACCATTTATTTATGGGAAAAGATGTCGCTCTTTGAGATCGAATGAGAGGATATGAAATATTTCCCTAAGAGTTGACATGAATAAACTAGAGAAATAAAGCTGTTTAATAAAAAAATAAATAACAACCTGTTACTATCAAGCATTGTTTTAACATTTTATCATTAATCATTAAATTTTAACATAAGCATCAATATATTTAACAGTAAACATAGTCCAAATAATATAGTGACTGTGAGTTCAGAGGGAGATTCTTCAGCATAGTAGTTGTAGAATCTTTTCCACAATATGTGGAATAACTGGAGAGTTGGAATTTTTTAGATTTAGTGTTAGCTAAAGTAGTGTAATTATGAAAGAGCAGAGGAGTATTTATACAAATGAGTAATAATAGACAGTTTAGGCTGAAAAGAGAAAAGTAAAGACATGGAAATAAGGATGAGTACAGTAAAGGATGAATGGATAATTATTTCTATTGAAAATATCAAAAACAGGGGCCAGAGAGATAGCATGGAGGTAAGGTTTGCCTTTCATGCAGAAGGTCATCAGTTTGAATCCTGGTGTCCCATATGGTCTCCCGTGCCTGCCAGGAGCAATTTCTGCCCCTGAGCACTGCCGGGTGTGACCCAAAAACCACAAAAAAAAAAAAAAAAAAAAAAAAAAAAAGAAAAGAAAATATCAAAAACAGATGCATTTAATATTAAGATTAAGATTTCCTTTTTAATCAATGTTTGGCAGGATGTAGTTTTATTGTTGAATAGGAGTGATAAATCAGCTATCTAAACTAAATCATAATAGTTGTTACAGTGTTAGGGGTATTAATTTAAAATTTGGGGGTTGGGGCTGGGAATTTTGTAGTTTCTTTCAGTGACAGAGTGAATGATTTTAGACATTAGTTTAGATCCCTGGTACACAAAATTAATATTTATTTTTACTGTGGATATGGTATAACCTACCAGATATATAGATGAATAGAAGTAATACCCTGAAATTCCATAGACTAAATAAAATGAGAATAGAATTTTCTATATCTATATTTTGCTAAATTAATGTTTGGGGAAGCCCCACCCACCTGTGCTCAGGATTTACTCATGACTCTATACTCAGGAATTACTCCTGGTGGTGCCAGGGAGACCTCATGGAATGCTGGAAATGGAACAAGGCCAACACCTTACTCATTATGCTATTACTCCTGTTCAAAATAAAAAGTCTTAACTCTGTATTTTTTCTAGCTTTTCATAATCATCCACAAATTAATTTAAACTATACCTTTTAAATTTAATGTAGAAATATATTTTGCTAAATTAATATTTTTCATATTGTTTTTTCCTGTTGTTTGTAGAATTTGTTTCAACAGCAACAAAAGATTTTTCAACAAACTCGAATTGTTCAGAGCCAAAGACTGAAAACACTTAAACAATTATATGACCAATTTATAAAGGTTTGTTTGTAGTATTTGGTAACAATGCTTTATAATAAAATAATTTATGTATGTGAAAATAGATCTAAATTTATCAGGAAAAAAGTCTGGATGTTTTTAACTTTGTTGTTGTTTTTTGTTTTGGGGCCACATCCCGTGACCCTCAGGGGTTACACCTGGCTATTCACTCAGAAATCACTCCTGGCTTGGGGAACCATATGGGATGCTGGGGGATCAAACCGTGGTTTGTCCTAGGTTAGTGTGTGCAAGGCAAATGCCCTACTGCTTGCATCACCGCTTCGGCCCCTGTTTTTAACTTTTTAAATTTAAAATTTTTAATTGCTTTATATTATTTGATGTCTTTCATTTAAATATAAAATAAATGTTTACTTTAGGAGTCTAAAATTTTTTTAATTTTTATTTAATTTTATTGAAACCATTGTGATTTACAAAGTCCTTCATACTTGGGTTTCGGACATACAATAAATCAAGGCCAATTCCACCACCAGTGTCATCTTCCTTCACCAATGTTTCCAGAGTATATCTCATACCTTTTGCCCCTGTAGCCTGCCAGTATAAAAAGACCATTTAAAGTTTAGATTGTTAGAGTTTGTGTCTCTTGAGTCCATGGTTATTGCCTTTGGGTTGGATTTTTATTTCTGTCCTTTATAAATACCAAGGGTGTTTGAGATGACTACCATTTAAACCATTGCATTTCTTCATGCAGTTACTCTAAGTACCAATTATAGGTAATATCATTCTGTATTTATCCTTCTTCTTCTGGCTTGCATTATTTAACATAATATCTTCCAGTTCCACCCATGTTGCGGCAGATTGCATGATTGCATCATTCCTTACAATCACGTAGTATTGTCGTATTGTATATATGTAACACATCTTCATGATCCACTCCTCTGTTGTTGGACATCTAGGTTGATTCCAAGTCTTAGCTATTGTACTGAGTGCTGCAATGAATAGTGGTGTGCATACATCCTTTTGGATGAATGTTTTTTTTTTTTTGTTTTTGTTTTTTGTTTTTTGTCCTGGGGATACAGACCCAAAAGAGGGATTGCTGGGTCATATGGTAGCTCAGTTTTGAGTTGCTGAGAACTCTTCATACTATTTTCCATAGGGGTTGGACCAGGCAGCATTCCCATCAGCAGTGGATGAGAGTTCTTTTCTCACCACATCCCTGCCAACAGAGATTTTTCTAGGCATTTTTGATATATGTCATCCTCACCGGTGTAAGATTATATCTCATTGTTGTTTTTTTTATATCTTTCTCTTTGGGGGGAGAGGGTCACACCTGGTAGCACTCAGGGGTTACTCCTGGCTCTACACTCAGAAATCACTCCTAGCAGGCTCAGGGGACCATATGGGATGCCGGAATTCAAACCACTGTCCTGCATGGAAGGCAAATACCTTACCTCCATGCTATCTTGCCAGCCCCTCATTGCTGTCTTGATTTGGACTTCAATAATGATAAGTGATGATGAGCATTTTTTCATGGGCCTATTGACCATTTGTTGGTTTTCCTCAGAGAAGTGTCTGTTTATTTCCTCTCCCCATTTTTGATGGGGTTTTTAGGTTTTGTGAAGTTAACCTTTGTGAGTACTTTGTATATTCTAGATATCAACCCTTTGTCTAATGTGTTGAGGACAAAAATTTTATCCCATTCTGTTAGCTGTCTTCTAATTGTAGCTTGTGTTTCTTTTGCAATACAGAAACTTTTTAGTTTGATGTAGTCCCATTATTCAGATTTGATGTTATAGCTTTGCCATTGGCATCCTATCATGGCAGACTTCTTTGAGATGTAAGTGTTCTGCCTATGTTTTCCTCAGTGAACTTTATGGATTCAGGTATAACCTTAAGGTCTTTAATCCACCTCGAATTGACATTTGTGTAAGGTGTGAAATATGGATTGATCTTTAATATCTTACACATGGATATCCAATTGTTCAAACACCATTTTTTTTGTTTTGTTTTGTTTTGTTTTTTGGGTCACACCCGGCAGCACTCAGGGGTTACTCCTGGCTCAGAAATCACCCTTGGTAGGCGCAGGGGACCATATGGGATGCCAGGACTCAAACCACCGTCCTTCTGTATACAAGGCAAACACCTTACCTCCATGCTATCTCTCCGGCCCCATCAAACACCATTTTTAAATAAAATCTTTTTTTAAATAAAATCTTTAAGCATAATAATTACAAGCATGATTGTAGTTGGCTTTTAGTCATAAACAGAACACCTCCCTTCATCAGTACAACATTCCCACCACCAATGTTCCCAATCTCCCTCCTCCCCCCAACCCCGCCTGTATTTGAGACAGACATTCTACTTCTTCTCATTCATTAACATTGTCATGCTAGTTGTTAGTGTAGTTATTTCCCTACCAACTTTCACCACTCTTTATGGTGAGCTTTATATTGTGAGCTGGTCCTTCTGGCCCTTAACTCTACTATCTCTGGGATTTTTACAATAGTGTCTTTACTATTTTTAAAAAACCCATAGATGAGTGAGACTATTCTGTGTCTGTCTCTCTCCCACTGACTTATTTCACTCAGCATAATAGATTCCATGTACATCCATGTATAGGAAAATTTTGAGTGAGACTATTCTGTGTCTATTTATCTCCCACTGACATTTCACTCAGCATACTAGTTCCCATGGCCATACATGTATAGGAAAATTTCATGACTTCATTTTTCCTGACAACTGCATAATAGTCCATTGTGTATATACCATAGTTTCTTTAGTCATTCATCTGTTGAAGGGCATCTGGATTGTTTCCAGATTGTAGCTATTGTAAATAGTGCTGCAATGAATATAGGTATTTAGAGGCATATTTGTTTTTGTGTTCCTAGGGTATATCCTTAGGAGTGGTATAGTTGGATCTTTTATTTATTTTTTGGGGGGGTCACACCCGGCAGTGCTCAGGGGTTACTCCTAGCTGTCTGCTCAGAAATAGCTCCTGGCAGGCACGGGGGACCATATGGGACACCGGGATTCGAACCAACCACCTTAGGTTCTGGATCGGCTGCTTGCAAGGCAAGCACCGCTGTGCTATCTCTCCAGGCCTGGTATAGTTGGATCTTATGGGAGCTCAATTTCCAGTTTTTTTGAGAAATCTCCATATTGTTTTTCATAAAGGCTGGACTAGATGGCATTCCCATCAGCAGTGAATGAGAGTTCCTTTCTCTCCACATCCTGCCAGCACTGATTGTTTTTGCTCTTTGTGATGTGTGCCAGTCTCTGTGGCATGATATGGTACCTCACTGTTGTTTTGGTTTGTATCTCCCTGATGATCAGTGATGTGAGCATTTTTTCATGTGTTTTGGCCATTTGTATTTATTTTTTGACGAAGTATCTGTACATTTCTTTTCACCATATTTTGATGGGGTTAGATGATTTTACTTAAGTTTTGTCAGTACATTATAAATCTTAGATATTAGCCCCTTATCTGATGAGTATTGGGTGAATAGTTACTCCCATTCTGTGGTGGCCTTTGTATTCTCATTACTATTTCCTTTGAGGTGCACAAGCTTCTCAGCTTAATATAGTCCCATTTGTTTTTTGTTTGTTTGTTTGTTTGTTTTTTGGCTTCCACTTGTTTGGACAGTGCTGTTTCCTCCTTGAAAATGCCTTTAGTCTCAATGTCATGGATATTTTAACCTATGTGTTCTTCTGTATACCTTATGGTTGCAGGTCTGATATGAAGGTCTTTAATCCATTTGGATTTGACCTTTATGCATGTTGTTAGATGGAGTTCCTAATTTGCTTTTTTTGCATGTGGCTGACCAGTTGTCCCAACACCACTTGTTGAAGAGGCTTTCCTTGCTCCATTTTACATTTTTTACCCCTTTATCAAAGATTAATTGATTGTATGTCTGGAGAACATTCTCTGAATACTCAAGTCTATTCCAGTTATCTGTATTTATTTTAATATCATGCTGTTTTAATGACTATTGCTTTATTTATAGTAGGGGAAAGTGTTAACCCTGATTTTTTTTTCCATAAGGGTTGCTCTAACTATTTGTAGCTGTTTATTGCTCCAAATGAATTTCAGTAGTGTTTGATCTACTTCTTTTAAGAATGTCATGGGTATCCTTAGAGGAATTGCATTAAATCTGTACAGTGCTTTAGGTAGGGTTGCCATTTTAATGATATCAATACTCCCAACATAAATAGGGTATGTGTATCCATTTCCTTGTGTCCTCTTTTATTTATTGAAGCAGGGTTTAGTAGTTTTCTTTGATAGGTCGGTCCTTCACCTCTTTAGTTAAGTTGACTCAAATACCAAAGTATTTGAGTTTGTGTGGCACTAATGTGAATAGGATTGTTTTTTAATGTCCATTTTTTTCTCTATCATTAGCTGTGTGTAAAAAGTCCATTGATTTTTGCTTGTTAGTTTTATAGCCTGCCACATTGCTATATAAATCTATTGTTTCTAAAAGCTTTTTGGTAGAATCTTTAGGGTTTTCTAAATGTAGTATCATGTCACCTACAAACAGTGAGAGCTTGACTTCTTCCTTTCCTATCTGGATGTCCCTGATATCTTTTCCTTGCCTAATTGCTATGGAAAGTGCTTCCAGCACTATGTTGAATAGGAGTGGTGAGAGAGGGAAGCCTTGTCTTGTACCAGATTTTAGAGGAAAGGCTTTTAGTTTATTTCCATTGAGAATAATATTTGTCATTGGCTTGTGTTAGATGGCCTGTCTATGCTGAGAAAAGTTCTTTCCGTTCCTTTCTTGTTGAGTCTTTTCTTCATGAATGGGTGTTAGATCTTATAGAATGCTTTCTCACATCTATTGATACGATCAGATTGTTTTTATTTTTCCTTTTGTTGATATGGTATATTATGTTAATTGCTGTATGTATGTTGAACTATTCTTGCATTTCTGTAATGAAACCTTCTTGGTCATGGTGTATGACCTTCTTGATGAGAATTTGGATCCTATTTGCCAGGATTTTGTTGAGGATCTTTGCATCTGTGTTCATCAGGGATATTGGTCTATAGTTTTCTTTTATTGCAGCATCTCTGTCTGGTTTTGGTATCAGGGTTATGTTAGCTTCATAAAAGCTATTTAGGAGTATTTTTGTTTCTTCAATTTCCTGCAAGTGTCTGAAAAGTATTGGTAGTCATTCCTCTTGAAAGATTTGAAAGAATTTATCAGTGAATTCATCTGGGCCTGGGCTTCTGTTTTTGAGAAGACTTTTGATTACCATTTAAATTTTCTTAATAGTGATGAGTCTGTTTAGATATGCCTGATTATCCTGATTAAACTGTGGAAGAGTATGAGTCCAAGAAATTATCCATTTCTTTCAGGTTCTCATGTTTTGAGGCATAGAGTTTCTCAAAGTTGTCTCTGATTACCCTTTGAATCTGTAGTATCTGTAGTGATCTCCACCTTTTCATTTCTAATCCGGTTTATTAAGTTTCTCTCTACACCCTTTCTTTGTGAGTTTTGCTAGTGGTTTATCAATTTTGTTTATTTGTTCAAAGAACAAACAGACTCGCTTTTGTTGATCTTTCAGATTGTTTTGGATTTCCATTTCATTGATTTCTGCTCTAAGCTTTGTTATTTCCTTTTGCCTATTTTTGGTTCCTTTTGTTGATCATTTTCTAGTTTTATAAGCTTATTAAGTTATTAAGTTATTTATGTAGGCCCATTCTTCCCTTCTGATGTGTGCTTGCAAAGTTATAAATTTTTCTCTTAGTATTGTTTTTTGCTGTGTCCCACAAATTCTGATAATTTGTGTCTCATTTTCATTTGTTTCCTGGAATCTTTTTCTTAATCATTTTTATTGTTATCGACGTGAATTACAAGTCTTTCACAGTAATATTTAAAGTACATAATGACATTGAATAAGGGGTATTCCCACCACCAGTGTTGTCCTCCCTCCAACCCTGTTCACAGCATCCCCTTCCTTTGCCCCCTGGACTGTTAGTATAACTGGTCCCCTCTGTGTATAGCTTGTTGAAGATTGGGTATTGATTCTGTTGTCATTGACTTTGGGATTGGTGTTTAAGTCTGATCATTTTTTATTTCTACTCAGTGTTCATATGATTGTTTGATTCTGGTTGTTTCCAGGAATCTTTTGATTTCCTCTTTGATTTTCTCTCTGACCCACTGGTGGTTCAGTTGTGAGCTGTTTACTTTTCAGGTGTTAAGGTTTTTCTTCTGTGTCTCTTTGTAGTTCACTTCTCATTTCAGTGCATTGTGATCTGAGAAGGTTTTCTGCAGTTTTTTTTCTCTTGATTTTATGGAGGTATGTTTTATGGATCAGCATGTGGTCTATCCTGGAGAATGACCTATCTGCATTGGAGAAGAATGTATATCCAGTTTTCTGGGGATGGAGTGCCCTATATACATCTATCTATCTATCTATCTATCTATCTATCTATCTATCTATCTATCTATCTATCTACCTATCTATCTATCATCTATCTATCTATCTATCTATCTATCTATCTATCTATCTGTCTGTCTATCTTCTATTTCTCCTTTCAGAGCTAGTATATTGTTGTTGGGTTTCAGTTTTGTTGATGTTGACCTATCAAGGGTTGGCAGGCTTCTGTTTAGGTCTCCACTGTTATTGTGTTACTATTGATTTGTCAACAATTATATTAAATGTTTTGCTGATCTCTCATTGGGTGCATATATGTTTAGGAGTGAGATTTCTTCCTGTTGTACATATCTCTTGATTATTACAAAATGTCCATCTTTGTCCCTTATAACTTTTGTGAGTCTAAAGTTTGTGTCATCTGATATTAACATGGCAACTCCAGCTTTTTTTTCTTTTTGTTTTTGGATTTTGGGCCACACCCAGTGATGCTCAGGGTGTACTCCTGGCTATTCACTCAGAAATTGCTCCTGCCTAGGGGGACCTTATGGGACACTGTGGATCAAACTGCAGTTGGATCTAGGCTAGCATGGGTAAACAGACGCCTTACCTCTTGCTCCACTGCTCCAACCCTTGCTTTTTTAAGGGAGTCCTTTGGATGATTCTCCTCCAACCCTTGATTTTGAGTCTATGTTTATTCTGACTATTCAGATGTATTTTTTTGGGGGGGTTTTGGTTTTTGGGTCACGCCCAGCAGCATTCAGGGGCTATTCCTGGCTCTACGCTCAGAAATTGCTCCTGGCAGGCTCGGGGGACCATATGGGATGCTGGGATTCGAACCACCATCCTTCTGCATGAAAGGCAAACTCCCTACCTCCATGCTATCTCTCCAGCTCCAGATTCATCTTTTTGATCCATTTTGCCACTCTGTGTCTCTTAATTGGTGCATTTAGTCCATTGATATTGAGAGAGATAATTGTCATGGGATTTAGTGTCATCTTTATATAGGAGTTTGGTGTGTCTGTTGGTCTGTCTTGTCTTAAAGTAGACCTTTCAGTTTTTCTTTTAAGGCTGGTTTTGAGTTTGTAAAGTTTCTGAGCTGTTGTTTATCCGTGAAGCTATGTGTACTTCTTTCAAACCTGAGCGTAAGTCTGGCTGGGTGCAGTATTCTAGGCGAGCCATTCATTTTTTTTGAGTTTTGTCACTATATCTCACCACTGCTTTCTGGCCTGAAGGTCAGCTGATACTCATTTGAATGTAATTTCCTTTTTGATCTTTCTTTTTTTTTTTTTTTTTTTTGGTTTTTGGGCCACACCCTGTGGCGTTCAGGGGTTACTCCTGGCTATGCGCTCAGAAGTTGCTCCTGGCTTCTTGGGGGACCATATGGGACACCGGGGGATCGAACCGTGGTCCGTCCTAGGCTAGCGCAGGCAAGGCAGGCACCTTACCTCCAGCGCCACCGCCCGGCCCCCTCCTTTTTGATCTTTCTGCCTTCAGTATTCTAACCCTATCTGTGGGATTTGTCAAGTGACTAGGATGTGTCTTGGGGTGCTTTTTCTCAGGTCTCTTTTAGCTGGTACTCTTCGGGCATGCAGGATTTGGTTGCATGCCCTCTTAGCTCTGGGAGTTTCTTTCTCTGCAATGATGTTCTTGACTGCTCATTGATTCTTCCTGGGTATTTTCTTCTTGGGTCTCTGGGACTCCAGTGATTCTTATGTTGTTTCTGTTGAGTTTATCAAAGATTTCTATTTTCATCTGTTCATATTCTCTGAGGATTTTTTCTATTGTCTGATCATTTGCTTTAAGGCTCTTTTCCATTCTCTTCTGTTGTATGGAGCTGTGCATCTCATCTTCCAGCTTACTGATTCTGTCCTCAGCTGCTGTTACTCTCTGTTGGAGAGGCTTTCCAGTGAGGTTTGCATTTCGCCACCAAGTTTTTCAGTCCTGTCATTTTAATGTGGAGTTTTCTTATTTCTATCTTCATTTCCTCTTGATTTTTATTTGTGGTTTGTGCATCTTGATACATGCTTTCTTTGATTTTTATGAGGATTCTCCATATTTTTTCTCTAAACTCCTTTCCTGTGAAGCTAAATATGTGGTTATCACTTTCGGGTTATTAAGCTGCCATCTCCACTCTGTATGCATGCTTTTGGCCTGTGTTGTTTCCCCATTGTCATACTTATAGTTAGGTGTTTTCTACATATTGTGCTGGGGTTCATTGGCTAGAATATGTGCATAACCGTGAAGCCTATCTTGAGATCTTAAATGTGTTTCCTGCGAGCAGCCAATGGCTGGTTTTGTTTTCTATGTCTCTTGATGGGAGAGTTTAGACATTTAAGGAAACTCTTGACAGAAAGGCCCTGCTGTGCCATTATATTGTGTAGTATTGTTGATGTTACAATTGGGTATTTGATTTATATAATTAATCTTTGAATAGTTTTTTTTTTCTTTTTTGGTTTTTGGGCCACACCTGGTGACGCTCAGGGCTTACTCTCTGGCTATCTCTCAGAAATTGCTCCTGGCTTGGAGTACCATATGGGACCCCATCGGGTGATGGAACTGTGGTCCGTCCTAGGCTAGTGCAGGCAAGGCAAGATGCCTTACCGTTTGTGCCATCTCTCTGTCCCGAGTAGTTCATTTAGAATTGGTTTTGTTAGCACGAATGTTGCAAGTTCTTTTTTGTCTGAGAATATTTTTATCCCCCCCTCCCATATAAATGAGAGGCTTGCTGGTTAGTGGATTCTAGGTTGAAATTTTTTCATTCAGTAATTTGAATATGTCACTCCATTCTTTTCTTGTCTGTATTGTTTCAAATGGGAGATGTATACTTAAGGTTTTTCTTCTCCCTTACTTCTTTAAAGAGTCCATCTTGTGGCTGGAGTAATAGCACAATGGGTAGGGCATTTGCCTTGCAGAAGGCCAACCTAGGTTCTATCTGTGGCATCCCACATGATAGTACCCAAGCAGGCCAGCAGTGATTTCTGAGTGCAGATGCAGAAGTGATCTCTGAGCGCAGCTTGGTGTGGCCCCAGAACAAAACAACAACAGCAAGAGTCCATCTCTGTTTGTTTTTTGTTTGTTTGTTTGTTTGTTTTTGCCATTTGAATTACTATATGCCTTGTTGTTCTGTTAGAGTCTATTTTTTTGGCACTCTTTTTGCCTTTTGTATTTGTATAGCAGTCTCTTTCCAGAGAGAGGATTTTTCTGCTATTATCTTTCGCTACTTTTTTTAACTTTTCTTTTCCCCCTCCTCTTACAGTATTCCTAATCATTTGAAGTTATCTAAATATGGTAGGACAAATTGCCAACTAATTAATTTGTTTGGTTGATGGAGTTTTGAGGCTGTTTTTTGTTTTGTTTTGTTTTGTTTTGTTTTCGGCCGCATCTAGTGACATTCAGGGGTTACTCCTGCTTATGTGCTCAGAAATTACTCCTGGCTTGTGGGACCATATAGGACACCAGGGGATAGAACCACAGTCCATCCTAGGCTGGCGTGCATAAAGCAGACACCTTAAAGCTCACACCACCGCTCCGGCCCCTGAGGCTGTTTATTTTTTAATAACAGCTGGGCCATTCTGCCTGAAAATATTGGATGTAAATGAAAATGACTTTGTGCAGATGCTAATGTTTGGGAAGAGCAAGGTAGATGGGTGGGATTCAGGTCAGCAGTGGACTGAAGGAAGTGCTAGGGGGAAGAGATTGGTGGTGATACTGGCAGCTGGAAGGGTCCTGATTGGTAGCAGGGACCAAAAAGTCCCTCTTTTGGTAGACACATGTAGGTAGAAAAAGCCTTTACCCACCTGCATAACTAAAGGGCTCAGGCAAAGGCAGGGATCAAGAACCACAAGTGGCCTCTCTTTGCTCTCTTGAGGCCCCCAGGGTAGATAGCAAGAACAAGTCTGCAAAGACCTGAAGAGCTACCAGATGCTGGCTGAGGTACAAGCTGAAGAGAGACCTGGCACCAGTTGTGGGCATATCCCGTGCTTGGGGTGGATGGCATCAGGAGACTCCCCACCTCCCATTAGTCTCCAGGCGCAGAGCACTCAATGCACAAAACCCAGGATCATAGTCTGAACACAGTAGGCTGCCACTGGAAAAGTATACTCACCTTCCCACCAGAAGTGCAGGGGCCTAGGTGGGCAGTTTAGGTTCAGGCACCAGTGTGAGTTCCTGAGGTGCACCGACTGTGCTGCTGCCAGTGCACAGGACTCTATTTTTTTTTCGGGCCACACCCATTTGATGCTCAGGGGATACTCCTGGCTAAGCGCTCAGGAATTGCCCCTTGCTTGGGGTGACCATATGGGATGCCGGGGGATCGAACCGCGGTCCTTCCTTGGCTAGCAATTCCAAGGCAGACACCTTAACTTTAGCGCCACCTCGCAGGCCCCAGGACTCTAATATTTTAAGGAATTATTCAAAATAAAAAATAAAAAATTGGAATTGTCAGATGTACTATTTGCATATATCATGGCATATTTACTTTCAGAATTATTAGTAACAAAATAACTTTACGTGCCAGTTTCTTTTCTTTTTTCTTAAACTTTATTGATTGATTGGTTTTAGGGCCACACTCAGAGGCTCTGCACTCAGAAATTGCCCTTGGCAGGGTGGGGGACCATATGGGATGCCAGGAATCAAACCTGGGTCGGCCTTGTGCAAGGCAAATGTCTATTTGCTGTGCTATATCTCCGGCCCCAATCTGCCAATTTCTAATCATAAGATGTGGCCCAGTATAATGGACTCAGAAGGCCGTTTAAGGATTAAAATCTTATTGAGAATTATCTACTGTCACATAGCATATTTACAATTCATATAACTGGGTAGTTCACCTCTTGGGTGCTTGGGATTACCAGTTACCCTGTTGGTGTAGGTCAGTGGTCGGCAACCTTTTTTTCCAGCCGGATCACTGAAGCCCAGCATTTCTCTCCGGACTGTCTTCTCTGCTTGCATGCTTGGGCCTAAGGTTTGATCCTGTGTGAGGCTTCATCCACAGAGGACTCCCCTCCCTTGGAGGCAAGTCGACCCATCCAGAAAGGGTGGAGCCAGAGGAGTGTGCTGCCTGCACCATTTAGCCAATGAATACCACCACAACACGTAGAAAAACTCACAATACAAGTGTGACAATGGGGAAATAACACAGGCCAGCATCAGACATAGAGGATGAAGATGACAATTCTGATGACCAGATAATGACCAACTAACTAATCAACCTCTCAGATAAGGACTTTAGACTAGCAATTTGGAAGATGCTCAGCGAACTCAAAGAAAACATGGATCGAGTTGAACAGAACATTAATAAGAACCAAGAAAATATGAAGACAGAAATCACAAAATTCCAAACTGAAATAACATGTCAACTAACAGGCCTCAAAAACTCAGTAAATGAAGTGAATGACAAAATGGATAAGCTCTGGGACAGGGTATCAGAAGCTGAGAATAGACTTGGTGCTGTGGATTTGAGATACATAACAATTCCATACAGCAGGAGAGATTGGAAAAAAAAACTTAAAGCAAATGAACAGACAATGGAAAAATTAGTCAAAGAATGGGAACAGATGAAAATAGAAGTCTGGGGCCGGGCGGTGGCGCTAAAGGTAAGGTGCCTGCCTTGCCTGCGCTAACCTTGGAGGGACCGTGGTTCGATCCCCCGGTGTCCCATATGGTCCCCCAAGCCAGGAGCAACTTCTGAGCACATAGCCAGGAGTAACCCCTGAGCGTTACTGGGTGTGGCCCAAAAACCAAAAAAAAAAAAAAAAAAAAGAAAATAGAAGTCTATGATAAGCTCAACAGAAACAACTTAAGAATCACTGGAGTCCCAGAGACCCATGAAGAAAATTTCCAGGAAGAATCAACGGTCAAGACCATCATTAAAGAGAAACTTCCAGAGCTAAAGAATATATGTGATCAAATCCTGCATGCTTGAAGAGTACCAACCAAAAGAGACCCCAGAAAAACTACCCTAAGACATATCCTAGTCACAATGATGAATCCCACAGATAGACAGAATTCTGAAAACAGTAAGATCAAAAGAGGAAATTATGTTCAAGCAAGCATCCTTGAGATTTACAGCAGACCTGTCACCAGAAACACTCAAGGCCAGAAAGCAGTGGTGGGATATTGTGGCAAGACTGAATGAAATGAATGCTTCACCTAGAATACGGTACCCAGCAAAACTCACTTTCCGGTTTGACGGAAGAATACATGGTCTCACAGACAAAAAACAACTCAGAAACTTTACAGACACAAAACCAGTCTTTTTTTTTTTTGGGGGGGGGGGCCACATCCGGCGTTGCTCAGGGGTTACTCCTGGCTGTCTGCTCAGAAATAGCTCCTGGCAGGCATGGGGGACCATATGGGACACCGGGATTCGAACCAACCACCTTTGGTCCTGGATCGTCTGCTTGCAAGGCAAAGGCTGCTGTGCTATCTCTCCGGGCCCACAAAACCAGTCTTAAGAGAAAAACTGAAAGACCTAATATAAGACAAGACTAACCAAAAGACACACCAAGTTTCGATATAAAGATGGCATTAAATCCCAGGACAATTCTTTCTCTCAATGTCAATGGAGTAAATGCACCAGTTAAGAGACACAGAGTGGCTAAATGGATCAAAAAATTCAATCCAACCTTCTGCTGCCTACAAGAAACGCACCTGAATAGACAGAACAAACATAGACTCAAAATAAAAGGCTGGAGAAAAATTATCCAAGCAAACAACACCCATAAAAATGCTGGAGTGGCCATACTAATATCAGATAATGCAAACTTTATACTCAGGAAGGTTGTAAGGGACAAAGATGGACATTTTATATTAATCAAGGGGTATGTAGAGCAGGAAGAAATAACTCTCCTAAACATATGTGCACCGAATGAGAGGCCAGCAAAATATTTAATACAACTGTTGACAAATCTGAAAAACAATATCAATAACAACACAATACTTGTGGGGGACCTCAACACGGCTTTGTCAACACTTGACAGGTCAACCAGACTGAAACCCAACAAGAATATACTAGACCTGAGGAGAGAAATGGAAGAAAGAGGCCTAGTGGATATATATAGGACAGTCCATCCCCAGAAACCTGGATACACATTCTTCTCCAATGTACATGGGACATTCTCCAGGATAGACTACATGCTGGCACATAAAACATACCTCCGTAATATCAAGCGGATAGAAATTTTGCAGACTACCTTCGCTGACCACAAGGCTCTGAAATTATTTGTGAATTCCAAAGGGACTCAGAAGAAAAACTTTAACACCTGGAAGTTAAACAGCCTCATACTGAATAACCAGTGGGTCTGAGATGAAATCAAGGAAGAAGTCAAAAGGTTCCTGGAAACAAATGACAATAAAGACACAAACTATCAGAACTTATGGGACACAGCAAAAGCAGTACTGAGAGGAAAATTTATAGCTTTGCAAGCACACATCAGGAAGGAAGAAAGAGCTTACCTGAGTAGCTTAATGACACAGCTAATAAAACTAGAAAGTGCTCAACAAAAGGACCCAAAAATAGGGAGACAGAAGGAAATAACAAAGCTGAGAGCAGAAATCAACGAAGTGGAAACCCAAAAAACAATCCAAAAGATCAACGAAAGCAGAAGTTGGTTCTTTGAAAAAATAAACAAGATTGATAGACCACTGGCAAACCTAACAAAGAAAGAGAAAGAGAGAAACTTGATAACTCGTATTAGGAATGAAAAAGGAGAGATCACTACTGATATGACAGAGATTCAAAGGGTAATCAGAAACTACTTTGAGAAACTCTACACCACTAAAAATGAGAACCTGGAAGAAATGGATAAATTCTTGGACTCCTATAATCTTCCACGGTTGAAGGAAGAGGATGTAGCATATCTAAACACCCCCATCACCATTGATGAAATTAAAACGGTAATCAAATGTCTGCCCAAAAACAAAAGCCCAGGCCCAGATGGATTCACTAATGAATTCTTTCAAACTTTCCAAGAGGAACTACTACCAATACTGGCAAGACTCTTTCATGAAATTGAACAAATGGAAACACTTCCAAATAGCTTTTATGAAGCCAACATCACCTTGATACCTAAACCAGACAGAGATGCTACGAAAAAAGAAAATTACAGCCCAATATCGCTGATGAATGCAGATGCAAAGATCCTCAACAAAATCCTGGCAAATAGGATTCAATGCCTCATTAAGAAGATCATCCACTATGATCAAGTAGGTTTCATCCCAGGAATGCAAGGCTGGTTTAACATCCGTAAATCTATCAACATAATACACAACATCAACAACAAGAAAAATAAAAACCACATGATCATATCAATAGATGCAGAGAAAGCATTTGATAAGGTCCAACACCCATTTTTTTTTTTTTTTTGGTTTTTGGGCCACACCCGGTGATGCTCAGGGGTTACTCCTGGCTATGCGCTCAGAAGTCGCTCCTGGCTTGGGGGACCATATGGGACACCGGGGGATCGAACCGCGGTCCGTCCTAGGCTCGCGCTGGCAAGGCAGACACCTTACCTCTAGCGCCACCACTCGGCCCCCCAACACCCATTCTTGATCAAAACTCTCAGCAAGATGGGAATGGAAGGAACCTTTCTTAATATAGTTAAGGCCATCTACCACAAGCCAGTGGCAAATATTATCCTCAATGAAGATAAACTGAAAGCCTTCCCTCTAAATTCTGGCACAAGACAAGGCTGTCCTCTCTCACCACTCCTATTCAACATAGCACTGGAAGTACTCGCTATAGCGATTAGGCAAGAAAAAGATATTAAGGGAATCCAGATAGGAAAGGAAGAAGTCAAGCTCTCACTGTACTTAGAAAACCCTAAAGACTCTACCAAAAAGCTTCTAGAAACAATAGACTCATATAGCAAGGTGGCAGGCTACAAAATTAACACACAAAAATCAATGGCCTTTCTATACACCAATAGTAATAAGGAAGAAATGGACATTAAGAAAACAACCCCATTCACAATAGTGCCACACAAACTCAGTAATAATTTTCAGACACAAAAGAGAAAAGAGCTGGAAGGTACAGCTCACCTCAGGAAGCTCACCACAAAGAGTGATGAGTTTAGTTAGAGAAATAACTACATTTTGAACTGTCCTAATAATAAGAATGTATGAGGGAAATGGAAAGCCTGTCTAGAGTACAGGCGGGGGTCAGGTGGGGAGGAGGGTGATTTGGGACATTGGTGATGGGAATGTTGTACTGGTGATGGGTGGTGTTCTTTACATGACTGAAACTCAAACACAATCATGTATGTAATTAAGGTGTTTAAATAAAATATAAAAATATATTTATAATGAAAATAAAATTGCCTCTAGATTATACAAAAAAAAATGTAAAGAGCCACATGTGGCTCGCGAGTTGCAGGTTGCCAACCACTGGTTAAAGAAAGGCCTCTAAGGCCTCTGTGTCAGGGAAAGGCACTGAGGTGCTGGAGAATGAATTGGGGCCTTGGACTTGCAAGGCATAAATTTCTGACCCCAGAGCTATCTCCTCAGCCCCTTTCATTCTTAGTTCTATTCCTCTAGTTCAGAACTTCAGCATTGTATTTAAAAACTGAGTGGGAGTGCCAGAGTGACATGACAGTACAGTGAGTGGTTAGATCTTTTGCCTTGCAGGCCTAGGTTAAATCCACAGCATTCTCAGGAGTGATTCCTGAGTACAGAACCAGGACTAACTTCTGAGCACTGCTGAGTGTGGAAAAATCAAAAGCTCTGAATTGTCTGTTTTTCATTCCACTCTTTATAGGACAACTATAGTATCTTCCTAAAACATTTTCTTCTTCCTAAAAAATTGCCAGCAATTTCTCATTTATTTTTGGGTTTTGAGCCATACCAGTAGTGCTTAGAGTATGCTCCTGGCTCTGTACTCACTTATCACTCCTATTGGACTTGGGGAATCCTGAGTGGCAGGGATTGAACCTGAGTTGGCCATAGGTGTGGCAAATATCTTGCCCATCATACTTTATCTGGCCTCATCATTTAAACTTTGTTAGGTATTTGAGATTCTCTTCATACTGTGACCCTCCTACTTTTGTTTTCCTCCCTTATTGCCCATTATTCCCATTTCTTTGTATACTTGCTCTCTTGGAACTCACTATATATTTCCATGTTTTTGCTTAAGCTAATCCTCAGACTCTTTTCACTAATTTTATCTACTGAAATCTTACTTTTTGAATTCCTATACTGGGTTTAATTTCCATTTTCTACTATAGAGCTACAAGTTATACAGGTATTTCTCTTATTATATAAGATAAATATATATATTTTCTTTTTTGCTTTTTGGGCCACATCCCGTGACACTCAGGGGTTACTCCTGGCTTTGCGCTCAGAAATCACTCTTGGCTTGGGGGACAATATGGGATGCCAGCCAGGGGTCAAACCCAGATCCGTCCTGGATTGGCCACGTGCAAGGCAAATGCCCTACCGCTGTGCTATTGCTCCAGCCCCTCGTATATTTTTGTTTCTTTGCTTGTAATATTTATACTTGAATAAGGTATAATCACGTAAACTATTTGTCATAATAAGTGAACTACAATCTGATGTAGAAAGTTTACTAGAAATTTCAAAATTATATTGATATGGTATTTAATTTTTTATTTGACCTTAACAGTTATTAATATATAGATATATTTAAATTTATTTTATGGGGTCACTCTTGGTTATCCATAGCTGTGTCCTTATACTCTGGGGACCATGCAGTGTTGGGGATCAAACTTAGGGATACACATGCTAGACTATCTACAACTTAAGCTATCACCCAGTTTCTATTAACTCACTGTTTTTAACAAAGTACATTACTATTTTTTCTTTGTTTTATTTTTGGGCCACATCTGGTAATGCTCAGAGGTTACTCAGAAATCACTCCTAGTGGTGTTCAAGAGACTATATGGAGTGCTGGGAATAGAACCTATAAGTCAGATGCCCTACCTGCTGTTCTCTCACTCGAGTCCCATTTATTTAGAGTATTTTTGGGGGGGGGGGGTTTGGTTTTGCGGGCCACACCCATTTGATGCTCAGGGGTTATTCCTGGCTAAGCGCTCAGAAATTGCCCCTGGCTTGGGGGGACCATATGGGATGCCGGGGGATCGAACCGTGGTCCTTTCCTTGGCTAGCGCTTGCAAGGCAGACACCTTGCCTCTAGCGCCACCTCGCCGGCCCCTAGAGTATTTTTATTTGGAATAAATCATGTATATTAATATTAAACATTAATAATTTGTGAAAGTTAATCATAAGCTGAAAGTAAAAATGGTGGTTTGTACTAAGCTAACCTTTGTTTTTTAGAATATGGAGGAAATGGAGAAGAATCATGATGGTCTACTTACTGGTGCACATAATGAACTTAAAAAAGAAATGGCTATGTTACAAAAACAAATCATGATGGAAACTGTAAGTTACTATACTTACTTAAAAGGGATTAATAGAGCATTGAAATATTTATTTGCTGAAATATGTATTACACTTATCTAAAAATTAAACAATGTTTATTATTTCTTTTTTGTGTAAATAGCAGCAGCAAGAGATGGCAAGTGTTCGAAAGTCTCTTCAATCCATGCTATTCTGATGACTCTTTGAAGAAGAACTTGAACCTAAGTGATATACAATTATAATATTAGCTAAATAATATGTAAATATTTAGTGGTTTAAAAATTCTAGTTTAGAAGTAAAAAGAAGACCTAATTTAAGATATTATAAATTGTTAGTCATTAGGTTAAGTGAAAGACTCCTCAACCTTCTACTAAATCTTAAAGTTATACTTTATAAGCAGCAATTAAATTTTATGCACCAGGTTTCTGTTTTGTAGTAACTATTTTATCTTACTACGTGTCAATGAACTTTTATCAATAAAGATAACAAATTCAGTATTTAACTTCAGTGTATCTTTATCAATTTCCAAAGTAAAAAGCACAAATATGTAAAATAACATTGTTTTTGAAAAATGAAATCTAGGGGCCCAGAGAGATCGCACAGCAGTGTTTGCCTTGCAAGCAGCCGACCCAGAACCAAAGGTGGTTGGTTCGAATCCCGGTGTCCCATATGGTCCCCCGTGCCTGCCAGGAGCTATTTCTGAGCAGACAGCCAGGAGTGACCCCTGAGCACTGCCGGGTGTGGCCCAAAAACAAAAAAAAAAAATGAAATCTAGTTTATATTTATATAATTACATTATACTATCAGTTCAAACAAACAAGATTTTAAAACAAAATTAAATACACATTTATTAAAAATAACTTAAGCTTACATTCTGTAATAAGCTCCTACACATCATGAAGACAAGTGAACAAAATATGTAAATATCATTTTAAGACATGAAATTATGAATGCCATTTCCAAAAATATATTTTTAGTAATGAATATTAAAAGCATTATCAGCATAAGGTACTTCATATCTGTCTTTAAACAGAAACCACATAGAGCAGTGCTTTATTAAACAGACTTTTTTTTAAACACATAAACTGGTAAAAATAGGAAAAATATGGATCTTAAAGCAGAAATAAAATTATTACATGCTATTTTACATATTAGTTTTTAATTCTAATAGTGCAAAATAAAAATCATGTATTAAGTGGTAATAACCATTTCCATGGAGCTGCAGGAAATCAGACTGGCACTAGTCTGTAATCTAGAGAATCACAGACCTAGAATTTGTTGCTTTTATTGTTACTGTTTTGTTTTGGGGTCACATCTGGCTGTGCTTAGGGCTTACTCCTAGTTTTGTGCCGAGGGACCACCCCTAGCTGGGCTTGGGGAAACAAGCTGTCAGGAATTAAATCTGAGTTAGGCACATGCAAGGAAAGCACCTTGCCCAATGTATTCTCTGGATCCTCCTAGAATGTATATGTATATTTCAGAGGTAACATTCAGTAGCTATATAAAGTTTGATTTTATAGTAATTTCTAAACTTGAACAGATCTTATACTTTATTCTTTAAAATGCCTGAATTCTAAATTGGATAACATGGAACACTTTAAAATATTGTTTCAGTATTTGATTAAAAGAGGTTAATCTTACATTTTTGAGCATAATTATTTTCACTAAATAATTCAAAGTAAAAAAATATGCTCATAGGAGGAGTGAATTTTTTCTCCTATTAATCCATCTTCTATATTCTAATTTTTGTTTTTGAGCCACTCCCAGTGGTGCTTGGGGGCTATTCCTGGCTCTGTACTCAGGAGTGACTCAGGTGGTCTTCTAGAGAACAATATATGGTTTGAACCAGGCTTTTGGTTACTGTTGAACAGGCCAACGTGTAACCACCGGACTGTTGTGTGGTCACTTCAGAGTTTAATTTTGTTTGGGGTTTGCACTTGGCAGTGCTTGGGGCTTTTTCTAACTCTGTGTTCAGGAAACCATACAGTGCTGGGATCAAACTAGGATCTCTCAAATGCAAAGCAAATCTTTCCATTCTTTGAATTCTAGTTTTTAGGATTTTCCAAAAACAAGTATGTACCAATTCTCTTTTACTAACTAAGATAATGTATGCAATGTAGGAAGAAATTAGTCTTCTGTCATTCATGAGTATGTGACATTAGGAAACAGTTTATTTTCAAAATGTTTTTATTCTGCAAAGGATTTTTGTTGTTGTTGTTGTTGTTTTTGTTTTTGTTTTTGGGTAACACCTGGAGGTGCTCAGGAGTTACTCCTGGCTTTGCACTCAGAAGTCGCTCCTGCAGGCTCAGGGATGCTGAGATTCGAACCGGGGTTCATCCTGTGTTGGCTGCGTGCAAAGCAAACGCCTTACTGCTGTGCTATCGCTTCGGTCCATTGCAAAGGATTTAACTTTTAAGCAAAAATGTATGCTGAAAATTGAAATATTATGTAACAACCTTGCCCAGGTAAGGAGATGGGTTAAAAAATGGAATGAATGTTTTTCAAGAGGCAGACTTAGATTTGAGACCCTGGAACTACATGGTCCTTGGAGCACTGCTGGAGTGTGTTTCTTTAAACAAACAAACAAGCAAAAAGTTAACATTAAAACTTTGGGGAAGGTCGTTATTTGGGTTTACCAGTAATTATAGGCAAAATAATTACTCCAATATTTTCTTTCTTTTTTATTTTTGGGGCCTTTTGGGCCATCCCTGGCAGTGCTCAAGGGTTACTCCTGACTCTGAACTCAGGAATCACTCCTAATGGGGTTACTGGGGACCATAAGGGTCTGCTGTGTGTAAAACAAGAGCCTTACTCAGTCTACTGTCACTCCAGCCCCTAGTGTTTTCTTTGTACTTAATTCTCTTAAGTATAGACTTCAGCTACTTTTTCCTTTATTGTTTTGGATCACTCCTGGCAGTGCTTAGGGCTAACTCCTGGCTCTGAGCTCAAGGATCTCTCCTGTGGTTCTCAGGATATCATTAGGGTGCTGAGGATCAAATCTGGGTAGCTTGCAAGGCAAGAGCCCCACTCTGTCTGAACTATCACTCTGGCTTCCACACTGTTTTTTTCAAAAATATATTTTTTCTCAAGGTATATTTATATAGATGTTTATTACTAAATTTCTAAGGATTTGAACCCCAAAGATCCTGTGAGTAGTTGTATTAATCATAATGATCAATATACTTTTCAATCAGAGCAGAAAGATAAAATCTTTATGTAACATATTTATCTTATTTTCTTTTTACCTCAAGTCAATCTGTGAAGTAGTTTTGATATTCTAAAGAGATATTTTAAACTATATATTAATTACTAGTTTCCTTTTTTTAATTTCTGTGTCTGGGACACACCTGATGGTACTCAGGTTTATTCCTGGTTCTATGCTCAGAAATCACTTTTAGTGGGGCTTAGGAGACTATATGTGATATTAGGGATACAACCAAGGTCACCTGAATGCAAGGCAAATGACTTACCTACTATATAATTTTTAATGTCAACTATGCTTCAGTGTTTTATATTTCATAAAATATAATGCTTATTAGTTCCCTTTTTTAGTAACAAAATTTTATCTAAGAATGTTAAGGAACAAGCTACTTTACTGTAAAGATGAATTTGTTTTTCTGAACAGGTAAACAAATTTACTTTTATTAAATATAAATGATAGAAAAATCTCAATATCCCTTTTAAATTCTACATGGTATATAGTAGGACAAGTGTTTCCTTTAATACAGTAGTAATTAACATATATATAACAAGCATTTACACAGTAGTAGTGTGAACTTAAATTTTAATGTTTTTTTTTAAATTCTGTTTTTGGCCACACTCAATGGTGCTTGGGTTACTCTTGGCTCTGTGTTCAAGGATCACTCCTGATGGGCTCAGGGGAGCATATGTGGTACCGAGTCTCAAACCCAGTTTAGCTGCATGCAAGAGAAACACCCTTCCTGCTGTACTATAGCTCTGGCCCATGCTGCTTCAGTTTCTAACAGAGTAAGCATGTCCTACAAAATGGTTTAAAATCTTTAAGTCCTGAATTTTTATAATCTTTTTCAAAATAAAAACCTCAACTTTATGAAGATTTCTGAGATAAAGAGATTGCTATTTAGATATCAGTGGTTTACCCTCTTAGCCCTAGAACACTGAAATTTCTTTCTTTGGCTTTTTTTTTTTTTTCCAAATTATAGATTATAATATTTTGGCAGTATTGATACTATGTTACACATGAGGGCCTCACAACTGAAATAGACATACTATGCAGGTCTTAATGGTTCATATTAAAATATAACCTTATTTTATAATCTACTAGCCTCCTACAAAGGGGAATTTCCTTCACTCACAGGTTTCCCTAACTGCTTCTCCTCTTTTCCTTGGTTTATTAGTCAATATGTTTGTGAACCTGTTCAGGTGCTTGATGATATGAAGTCTTGAAAATATTTATATGAAGGTGTCTTGAAATTTGCAGGCACAAAGCACTAAAGTACATCATCATATCAAATGAAGAAATGACCTTTAGAAATAAAAAGAACATAAAAAGTATTAAAATCTCTTTTCTGAAGCAGTAGCTCTTCCCCCCAATCTACCTCTTCACCAACAATTTCAAACCTTAACCCAAAAATTTTAATTAAAAATATTGTATTTATATATTTAATATTTGAACAACATTAAATAATCTGTAGGTATATTCAGAATATTTCAGTTAGAGAAACTGAGGCTCAGAGCAGTGTAAAGCCTAGAAGTAATTAAGCTGAAAGTGAAAATTGACTATACTATTCAACATGGCCACAAATTTCCTTCTAGCGGGTATTAATGTTTGAAGACATTCCACCATAAACACAGTTTTTTAAATGATGATTTTATTAAATACTTCTACTTTATAGCACTTTGGAGAAAAATAGTTTTACACCTCTATATGTGTGTATGCTCTTCTCAGGTGAGAAGTATATGCTCTTTATCACCACCTCCTCATTCCCCAATCCATCTTACACTGAAAACCATAAGTTTTGTAAAGTCAAAGATTTTCATTGTCATATTATTATTTGCTTTGCTTATTATATATTCACTGTATAATATGTATGTTTTAAGGAGTTACACCCATTGGTTTTCAGGGAAAGTCCTGATATAAGTGCTAGGAATATGTAGTGCTGGGGATCAAACTTGATCTTCCTCCAAAACACTCTCTTTAACCCAAATACTGTATTTCTTAGAATAGATATAGTTGAAAGAAGATATATATATATATATATATATATATATATATATATATATATATGAAATTGTGTTATCAACAAGAAGACACAATATTAAAAAATCTCATAGTTTAGGGGTAAGTGCTTCTAGGCTCTAACAGAAGAGAGCTTCAGCTCTTTGTCCATGAGAGGGAATTTTTCTCACACATAAAAAGAAAATTGTATCATATCTTTAAAAACTCTATTCTGACCCTTTCCTCTCAAGAAAAATTTTCTCTAGAGATGCCAAAGGACACATGTTTTGTTTTGTCCATATGTTTTTGTCTATATATTGTTGTTGTTTTAAATTGTAGTCAATATAGTACTTATATTTATTTCCTTATTTTTTTGGGGGGGCCACATCCAGCAATGCTCAGTGGTTGCTCCTGTCTCTGTGCTCAGACATCTCTCTTGGCCACACTCTGGGGACCATTTGGGATGCTCTACATCAAACTTGTGTCAGCCATGTATGAAGTAAATGCCTTATCTATTATTCTCCTGGCTTGGAGGACGATTTGGAACACCGGGGATTGAACTGAGGTCCGTCCTAGGTTAGCATGCATAAGGCGAGCTCTTTACCATGCACCACCGCTCCGGCCCCCCAATAGAGTCTTAAAGAAAAATTAAATTTGACTTCCTTACTATAATCTCTACCACTGGCATAAACTACATCAACTCATTTATTACAAGATAGGTATTTTGTTATTTTTGTTGCAGAACAAAACATTCTGTGCTCAGGAATGTTTCTGGTCATGCTGGGAGGTGGGGGGGCACATGCAATATTGGGGATTCCAACCATTAGCCACATTCAAAGTAAAGAAAACTTTACCAAAGTGATATAGACATACCAAGATAGGGAGAAATACAGTATAACTGAAGACCAAAGATCCTGTGTCTAAGTTTAATAACACCTTTGTGATTAAAGCATTACCAATATTTTCTTTTTCTTAAATGGCTAAAGCTTCTCTAACAACCATATAATATATTTAGTAATTTTGAAATGAGAAGGATATAATAATTGAGAATCTTTGTTTATATAAAAAAATAAAAAGGAAATTATGCCAGGCAAATGCCCTACCTGTTATACCCTCTAACCCCTAGGTGACACTCCTGGCTATCCGAGCCTGGCTTGGGGGGGACCATATGGGATGCTGGGGATCAAACCGAGGTCCGTCCTGGCACAGCAAATGCCCTACTGCTATGCTATTGCTCTGGCCCCATAGATGATAATTCTTTTTTTTGGTTTTTCGGGCCACATCCGTTTGATGCTCAGGGGTTACTCTTGGCTAAGCACTCAGAAATTGCCCCTGGCGTGGGGGGACCATATGGGAAGCCAGGGGATCGAACCATGGTTGCAAGGCAGACACCTTACCTCTAGTGCCACCTTGCCGGCCCCAGATAATAAATGATAATGTCTCATATAAAAATTATTTTAAGTAACTGAAGCAGTTATTATCCAATATTAAGGTTCCCTGACATTGCACTGAAATTCTTAAGCATAGTGTTATCAGATATCTATTAGTAATAAAAATCTTAACAGAATGAAACTTACCATTGCTATCCATAAAACAACATGTTCATCTACAAAATTATTAAAATATTGATTTAAAAATAAAAGACCTGGGCCAAAAAAGACAGTGTCTTGAAGATACAGTTCACTTTTGGTCATGTGTGCTATCTATAAGAAAATAAAGAAAATAATTTCACTATTCAATTTTAAATGTTAATTTTTATTTTCAAGATAATTATAACTTTAATATTAATAATTAAATATAAGTTACAATTTTAATTAAAGCTATAATTATAACTTTTGTTTAAGGATAAAGAGATGATTGTATCCTATATGTAGATACTAAATATAAACCTTTTCAAATTCATGCTCAAGTAGATTATTAAAGCTTTAAATATTTAAATCCCTTGATAGCAGAAAGCTACAACAGTTAGAATTATATAAATAATTAAAAAATTACTAAAGCCTCTCCCCTTGAATAATTCTTTCATATTATATGAGGAAGACAAATAGCTATTTATTGTGATGATGATAACAAGAAACCTACCCATTGTATGAAACTATTTGTAGTTTCATATTGGAGGATCAAGTACATTATTTATGCCATAAATTATAAAATTTCTTACCACCAACTTTTGTGAGACTTTAGCAAAGACACATCCAAACATCAGGGTATATAAACAAGGATGCTTTTCAAACATGTTAGTTGCTGACTTTTTATAAATCATTACTGCCAGTATAATAATTATTCCTATATGGAGTCCAGGTGACAAGACACTGGTACCCTAAGAGATAAAACAAAGTTAGCATCATATTTTAACATTGCATTCAGCATAATGCAAACATCTTCAGAAATCCTTTATATCTAGGAACCTAGATATCTAAAGAAGAGCACAATATAGCATATGGTCTAAAGAAGTATTAGACTTTAGGTGTGTGTGCTTTTTAAAATGCCACAAATTATAGGATTGTACAGAATACAGTATGACAGATGGTTGATTCTACTTTTAAAAATGTAAAATTTTACATATACTTACTTTTGTATGTAAGAAGTATATAAACACTTGGATTAGTTGCCAAGTTAACATGTTTGTGTGTTAACTGAGTAATGAGAGCTCAATTTTTCTGTACTCTTTTTATTAACAATCTCTCTGACATTATTATTATTATTATTTATTATTATTATTTGCATTTAGACAGTAAATGTCTTTTCTGTAATTTTGCAAAAAATAACCCATAACATTTGGGGAGACATGAAACTTCTAAGCTCTGTGTAGGAAACCCTGTGTCCACTAGTGACTCTCACCTAACCTAGGCCATTTCAATGCAAGGGCTTCCAGTGCTGGGTGGGAATTTACTGGGCCACCTCAGTAATGTGGAATGTTGGGCCTCCCTCCAGTGACAAACCTAGTGAAATTCAGGGGGACATATGCTGGGAATCAAACCTAAGCAGGGCACTGTACCTCCTGCCTGCCTCAACCCATTCATTACGTTTTTATCTATTTGGTTTTATTAAATCTCTTCATTCCAGTGTCTTTGAAACATAAAAATTAACATGTTATAAAATGGTATTATAAATTTACATTAATACTATATTATAAACTTACCAATTATTAAAAATATACCAATAAAAGTGATTTTTTTATCAGCATTCTGATTCTATAAATTCTAATCAAGAAAACAAAGCCTCCAAAATTTGGAAAACTACCTATGTAAAGGTTTGAAATCAAATATTTCTTATTCATTGTGGGTTTTTTTTGTTTGTTTGATTTTGGTATTTGAGTTATAGCTAGTGGTGCTTAGGAATCCTCATGGTGAGGCTCAGGGTACAGGAGATGGAACATGGGTCATCTGCATAGAAAGCAAATGGTCTACCCATTACACTATTGCTCCAGCTTCTCTTAGTTATTGTGTTTTATCCTTTACTTTTAAATTATAACACTCTTACTTACAAAACTGTTCATAAAATAGTTTCAGACAGTAAATGTTTCTGAAGCACCAGTCTCACCACAAGTATGATCTTCCCTCCACCAGTATCCAGTTTCCCATCTACCACCCTTGTAGACACAAACAAATGTGCTTCATATTGTTACACACAAAGGCAAGTGGAATTATTTAATCTTAGGTCAACAAGGGTCAATTTGAAATGATTGTTATCTCTCAGTGACATTACTAAAGTCAGTGTCTAAGGATTTACTGGGCTATGATTGGTGTTAGTTAAACCTTCTATGCTACCTTTTAGGCTCAAGAAGCTTGGTGGTATTTATGCAGCTTTCCTATCATCCTACTGCATTGACATTGATATGAAAATTTGACCACATGGCTGCATGATCTAGGATATATAGGTCTGAAACAAATTTGATGTATTGGTAATTTATTAAGGTTAAGTTGTAGAGCTGGGCCATTTCTTTTGGAGAGTGTTGGGGATGGTGTGGGTTGCTGTGCCTTTAGGCAGAAAAGGGAATCTGTCTCCACCCATTCTGAGAAGGCCCCAGGGTTTTCAGCCTCCACCAGACTATCTGTGAAGTAGGTAGCCAACATTTTCTTTTAGAATTTAGTAGAAGAACTGGGTCATTTTTCTGCAAGGAAGAAGATGGGCATGGGTGGAGATGGCTGGGTTTTTGGTACTGTGTTCTATCTTAAATCTTCTTTTAAACTTTTTTTAAACTTTGTTTTCCTGTGTGTGATTGTTCCCATACCTCAGACATGCAAAGCAAAGTTACTACTGAATTAAATATTTTCCTCTATTCAAATATTTATTTGGTATATGTGTGGGGCTTCTTCTTAAGCAGTGCTTAGTCATAACTTCCAGCAATACTTGACCCCACCTATGCAAGCCTGATGAGTCAATGCTGGGGCCTGGTGATATAGTACCAGAGCACACCAGGATTATACCCAATAGTACTCAAGGTTCACCAGGAAATGATCTATTCTTGGGGGGCCCTTTGGTCCAAGGATCAAATTTGAAGCTTCAAGTATGCCAGTCATGTGCTCCAGTCATTTGAGCTTCTCAGAATCTAATCACTTACTAGTAAAACATTCTCTAAACAGTACATTGTTGACCTTTACTAAATAATTTTTCTATTTTTCAAATTCTGAAATCTGGTGTCAAAGGCAAGAAAAATGAATAACATGAGAATATACCACTGGGGGAGGGAAGTGGTCACTCTGGAGGAATAGGAGGCTAGAAGGTAATGCATGAAATCAGTAATAGTGTTATAAACCATAGTGTCTACAAGGTGGGATAGAAGAGGAAGGTGACTAATACAGGCCTAGGATGAACCTTTGATCCCCCGGCATCCCATATGGTCCCCCAAGCCAGGAGCGATTTCTGAGCGCATAGCCAGGAGTAACCCCTGAGCGTCACCGGGTGTGCCCCCCAAAAAAAGGGGGGAAAAAAAGATAGGATAGGGGCAAGGTGGGAAAGAACCTCAGGACATTGGTGGGTAGAAGTAGACACTGGTGTTGATTGGTGTTGAAACACTATCTGCCTGAAAATCATGAATAACTTTGTATATCGTGGTGCCTCAAAAAATATGGATATGTTTTAGGCATACAGTTTAATGTCTTAAATATAATAATGTTGAATCATATATAAAAATAAATTTATGTATAAATAATAATTTTATGTATAAAAATAATATTTGTACAAAAATAATTTGGCACTGAGCCAAATATGCCATTTAAGAAAAATTTAAAGCTAAAAATATTGTATCTCATGTTTTAGTACTCATTAGGCATAATTCCAAATAATTGACTTTCTCAAAATCAAATCCACCTTTAAAAGAGTAACACTGAATTACAATATAAAAGAAAAAACCAACTAAACAACTAAAAGAATTCTTTAATTATAACTTTTTTTTTTTTTTTTTTTGGTTTTTGGGCCACACCCGGCGGTGCTCAGGGGTTACTCCTGGCTATCTGCTCAGAAATAGCTCCTTGCAGGTACGGGGGACCATATGGGATGCCGGGGATTCGAACCAACCACCTTAGGTTCTGCATAGGTTGCTTGCAAGGCAAACGCCACTGTGCTATCTCTCCGGCCCCTAATTATAACATTTTGACAGAAGATAACATCACTGGGAAAAGTACTTATGTTGAACTTGAAGACAATGTGTGCTTTTTTTTTTTTATTAAAACTTGGCAAGAATTCTGACTCACCCAAATAAACAAAGCTTTAAAAAAATCTGAAAATGAGTGTATTAGAGCATAAGTAAGATACAAAGAACACAAAGTATACTCATTTATTGTAAAATTAAAGTTAAAAATACTACCTTTCAAAATATCAGAATGTTTTTTTCTAAATATATTTCAGTGAAATTTCAGTAAAATCTACTTCAGTAGTAATAAATTATTCCATACACAAAATCATGATCTTTGGCAGTTTTATTGATAATTAGGAAATTTCTTACTCCTTCTCTCTCCTATTAGTACACAGAAAAGTATGCATGAAAAGAAATAGGAATTCTTTTTTTTTTTTTTTTTTGGTTTTTGGGCCACACACCGGCGGTTGCCAGGGGTTACTCCTAGCTCTGTGCTCAGAAATTACTCCTGGCAGGCCCGGAGGACCATATGGGATGCTGGGGGCTCGAACCACCTGGGTCCACTGCTTGCAAGGCAAATGCCCTACCTCTGTGCTATCTCTACAGTCCCAGAAATTCTTTAACCTTTAAACAGTAGGTCTTTGAATGCAATACCAGAAAACTCTAAGAGACAGAACGTAGAAAGAGGAAAATGTTTTATTTTTGGTCTAAGCTATTTAGAAAATACCTTTGTGGCTGAAGAGATAGTACAGAGGGAAAGTATATCCAGGTTCAATCCTTGGCATCTCAGATCCTCTGGAGACCACCAGGCGTGATTCCTGAAGTAAACCCTGACCACTCCTGTGTGTGGCCCAAAAATCAAAGGAAACAAAACAAAAATGCTTCCTACTCTAATTAAAAATCCCCTAAGATATTTAAAAGAGGGAAGGGGTGGTGCTGGACAAACCCAGGTTCAGTTCTCTGTACCCAATATGGTCCCTTGACCGCATAGTAGTGATCCTTGAACATAAAGCCTGGCACTGACAGGTAGGGCTCAAAAACCAAAAAAGTAAAGTAGGGACTGAAGAGATAGCACAGCAGTAAGGCATGCGGTCGTGGTTCGAATCCCAGCATCCCATATGGTCCCAAGAGCCTGCCAGGAGTGACTTCTGAGCTAAGAGCCAGGAGTAACCCCTGAACACCCCCAGGTGTAACCCAAAAACAAACAAAAAAAAAGTAAAAGAGCGAAGGGGTGAGTGAAATAGACACTATGGTTAAAATGTTATCAAGGCCAGAATGACAGCACTATGGGTAGATCTTGCATGCAGCCAACCCAGTTTTGATCCCCAGCATCCCATATTGGTCCCCTGAGCCTGCCAGGAGTAATCCCTGAGCACTGCTGGGCATGGCCCAACAAAACAAAACAAAAGTTATTAAGTACAGCTGTATAACATATACAGGATTTAGCATAATGTATAATAAATGCCATATTGTTATATTAAATATTAGATCTTATCTAGAAAATTAGAATGACAAAAGTTTTAATCACAAGAAGTACTTGTGACTGCATGGGGGTGATGCATGTTAGCTTTACTGCGGTGATGATTTCACAGCGTTACAAATATCAAATCACTGTTTTATACTTGATACTGTTTTATGTCAATTATACCTAAAAATTATGTTCCTTTTGTGACTCAAAATATACTTATTCTCTTCACTCCAAACTTTGGCATCTATTTTTATCTTTAGAAGATTTATAAAATTAATACTAAATAATTTTGAAATGAATGACTTACTGCTATAGTGGATCCATTCTTGCCAACACCTCCATGGAGGATCACATGGAAATAATTGGAACAGGAATATATTGCTCCACCTACTACTCCAAGAATTGGAAAGGTCTTCAATTTTATTTCTAGAATGGGTATCTTAGGTTTAGAGCAAAGAATAAATGATTAGAACTTGACATATTTTTGGTATTACATAGCCAAGAAACATTATGACACAATACAATAAGCTATCTCTTTTCTTATGACCAAACCTTAACATCTGTGACACAGCTTGAGGAGTAAGGCTCTTTTAATGATGTTAGTCATGAAGTGAAAAATGAGGACCAAATTAAGCTAAGTCTTCTCATATAATTATGTTGAAATATTTCACAAGCCTTCTGATATTAAAGGAAATAAAAAGAATAACTCATTTTAATTTAATGCTTCTAAAAAACAGCATTACTAGGAAACCAGACACCATAATCTCCATCTGAATATAACAAATACGATGTACCAGCATGCAAAAAAAGCTGCATAGTTAATATAAAGGATTAACTCTCTAGCAGTTTATTTACCTGAAGGTCAATTGCTGTTCAAGGAAAATTCCAAAGGCAGCAAAGGATTTAAAAATAGTAACAATGAAATGTCAAAAGCTATGAGCAGTAATGTTTTGAAAACAGACTTTGGAATATTGCACCAAGAAAACTTGAAAACCACAACAATTACATTCATTTAGTAAGGCTACTCCTGGTTAAGTCCTTGGTTGAAGGGTCACCATGTGTTTGAATCCAGACTTCCTGCAAAGCCTACTGTGCTCGAACCTATTAAGCTCTAGCCCCAATTCTGTATTTAAAATAAATATTGGTGATAAGAATAATCAGGCCTGCTTTATTAATCTTATGGTAGTTCCAACATGCTGAATAAAATTATTTCAAGGTTAAATTCTTCACTATTGTAATAAAATCAGGATTCTAAATTTAAGAAAACCAGAGTTAATTTAGTAATTAGAGCAATCTTACTGCTTTCGGTCAACATTCATCTTAAAGTAGCCGAGTAGCTACTATTAAAAAACACACAGCATCCCACTATTATATTGTACACTCTGCAGGAATATACTCATTTATTTCTACATAACAGAAAAATACTACTATCTCAAGGAATTGACTGCGACATTAAAACATGTTCAAAGTATATTTTTGTGACCAGTGATATGAAGTAGATAAAATGGAAATTCTGAAACTAAATGCCACAGGGAAATTTCTTTTCATTTGTTTGTTTTGGATTTTGGGTCACATCCAACAGCGCTCAAGGGCTACTCCTGGCTTTATGCTCAGAAATCACTTCTGGCAGACTCAGGGGACCATACAGGATGCTGAGATTGGAACCATCATCCTTTTGCATACAAGGCAAGCATCCTACCTCCATGCTATCTCTCCGGTCCCAGGGAAATTTCTTAATATTCGTAATAGATAATTTTTAGAACAATTTTATAAAAAGTAGCAGAGTTCCCATATTCTCTCTTGCCACCTTCCTCAACACTGGTCCATTTTTAAAATCCCCACTAGAGTAGTATATTTGTTACAATCCCGGAACCTATAGGGATAGATAGATTATTATCATTCAAGGCCCATAGTTACTTGGGATTCATTCTTGGTGTTTCACTATGAGCTTAGGTAAATCCATAATGACATGATACATCACACAGTACCATACAAATTACTTTCAATGCTCTAAAAATTCTTGTGTATTTATCCCTTCCTTTTTCCAAACTTGGAAATCCCTGATCTTTTTTGTTTGTTTGTTTGTTTGTTTTTGGGCCACACCCGGCGGTGCTCAGGGGTTACTCCTGGCTGTCTGCTCTGATATAGCTCCTGGCAGGCACGGGGGACCATATGGGACACTGGGATTCGAACCAACCACCTTAGGTCCTAAATTGGCTGCTTGCAAGGCAAACACCGCTGTGCTATCTCTCCGGGCCCTTGATCTTTTTTTTTTAACCTTTTCTGCACTGTTATATAGCTGGAATCATTAAATATGTAACTGTTTCATATTGGAGTCTTTATTATTTAGTAATAATGCATTAAAATTCCTCCATGTCTCTTTGTTTTGGGGGGGGGGTCACACTTGGCAGCACTCAGGGGTTACTCGTGGCTCTACGCTCAGAAATCACTCCTGGTAGGCTCAAGGGACCATAAGGGATGCTGGGATTCGAACATCCGACCTTCTGCAATGCAAGGCAAACGCCTTACCTCCATGCTATCTCTCTGGCCCTCCTTCAACTCTTTTTAATGATTTGACAGCACATTCTTTTAAACAATGAATAATATTCTATTGCCTGGATGCACCACAGTTGTTTTTTTTTTCTATCAATTTACCTAATGAAGGACATCTTGACTACTTCCAGGATTTGACAGTTATGAATAAAGCATCTTTGAACATACATGTTCAGGATTCTGTGTGGGTATGTTTTCAACTTCTTTGGTTAAGTACAAAGGGATATGGTTGTTGGACAAAAATATCCTCTGTTTAGTTTTGGAGCCTACAATTTTACTACTTAACTCCAGATACTTAATAGTTATGTATCCTCTAAGAAATGTATTATTCATGTTAAAAAAAACCATGGTAGTAATTTATAAAAACATGGTAATATCTATTTATAGAACTATGATTGTATCTATGTTACATGTTCTGAAGATCAGATGAAACAGTGATAGTATTGAATCTGTGTTTTGATTTCTTTTTCTTTATTTTTTTAAATAATATCTTTACTTAAGCACCATGATAACAAACATGTTTGTAGTTGGGTTTCAGTCAAAAAAGAACAACCTTCTACACCAGTGCAACATTCCCACCACCAATACCCCCATCCCGTTCCTCTCCCACTTACTGCCTGTATTCAAGAGAGGCATTCTACTTCTCTCACTCATTACCATTGTCATGATAGTTTTAGTGTAGTTATTACTCTAACTGCAATCACCAATCTTTGTGGTCCAGTCCTTCCAATCCTCATCTCTATTGTCTCCGAGTACTTTTACAATAATGTATTTTATTTTTCTTAAATTCCATAGATGAATGAGACTATTCTGTGTCTATCAACCTCCCTCTGATTTATTTCATTCAGCATAATAGTTTCCATGTTCATCCATGTATAGGAAAATTTCATGTCTTCATTTTTTTTTTTTTGTGCTCAGGGGTTATTCCTGGCTCTACGCTCAGAAATCTCTCCTGTCTGGCTCGGGGACCATATGGGATGCCGGGATTCGAACCGCCAACCTTCTACATGCAAGGCAAATGCCCTGTGTCCATGCTATCTCTCTGGCCCCTCATATCTTCATTTTACCTGACATCTGCATAATATTCCATTGTATATATGTACCAGTTTCTTTAGCCACTCAACTGTTGTCAGGCATCTGGGTTGTTTCTAGATTCTGGCTATTGTAAATGGCGCTGCAATGAATATAGGTGTGCAGAAGGCATATTTGTATTATGTTTTTGTGTTCCTAGGGTATATCCCTAGGAGTGGTATAGCTGGATCATATGGGGGCTCAATTTCCAGTTTTTGAGGAATCTCCATATTGTTTTCCATAAGGGCTGAGCTAGATGGCATTCCCACCAGCAGTGAATGAGAGTTCCTTTCTCCCTACATCTGCACCAGCAGCGATTATTCTTTGTGATGTGTGCCAGTTTCTGTGGCGTGAGATGGTACCTCATGTTGTTTTGATTTGCATCTCCCTGATGATTAGTGATGTGGAACACTTTTTCATGTACCTTTTGGCCATTTGTATTTCTTTGAGAAATTGTTCATTTCTTCTCCCCATTTTTTGATGGGGTTAGATATTTTTTCTTATAGAGTTCTGTCAGTACCTTGTATATCTTAGATATTATCCCCTTATATGATGGGAATTGGGTGAATAGCCTCTCCCATTCTGTGGGTGGCTTTTGTATGTTAGGCATTATTTCCTTTGAGGTGCAGAAGCTTCTCAACTTAATATAGTCCCATCTGTTTATCTCTGCTTCAACATCTTTGGAGAGTGCTGTTTCCTCCTTGAAGATGCCTTTACTCTCAATGTCTTGGAGTGTTTTACCTATGTGTTGTTTTATCTACCTTATGGTTTTGGGGACTCAATGGGATGCTAAAGATTGAACCCAAGTCAGCCACATGCAGGGCAAGTACCTTGCCCACTGTAATACCACTCCATATTAGATGAAATTTTGCCTGGAAAAGGTAACGTAGCTAGGTATTTAATTTCATGTTAAAAATAGGTTAGAGAGGGGGCTGGTGAGGTGGCGCTAGAGATAAGGTGTCTGCCTTGCAAGCGCAAGCCAAGGAAGGACCGTGGTTCGATCCCCCGGCGTCCCATATGGTCCCAGCAAGCCAGGGGCGATTTCTGAGCGCTTAGCCAGGAGTAACCCCTGTGCATCAAACGGGTGTGGCCCCAAAACCAAAAAAATAGGTTAGAAAGAGAATACGACACTCTGAGCTTTGCCTGCAGGAGGTCTAGTTTTGACTGCTGGTACCACTTAGTCTTCCAAGAACCACTGGGAGCTCCAATAGAAAGCAAGCAATAATTCCCAAGCACTCCTGGGTATGGCTCCCAATCCAGAAACATTATATTAAGATAAAATATTAAAATCAATGCCAAGGGATTATGAGGAAAATTAACAAAGTGATATTTTCCCTAAATATTTTTTAAAAGCATATAAATAACCATATTTACCGTATAGTCCCACATTGTTGCTCCACCAAGTGCAGACAATACAAACACCATCATTAAAGCTATTTGGATTTCTGTTACATCCACTCTAAAAGGAGAGCAAAGAATAGAAAAGTTGTTTATAAATAAAATATTAAATAGGAATATTAAATGCTATATATGTATTTTTAAATTTGTTTGTGTTTGTTTTGGAGTATCACCCAGCAGTATTTAGGACTTACTCCTGGCTTTAATTCAAATCCTGTTGGATTTGGGGGACCATATGGGATTCTGGGGATCAAACCCGGTTGGCCATGTGCAAGGCAAGTGCCCTCCCTACAAAAATTTGTGTGTTTAATTTTTGAGCCACACCTGATGGGTACTCAGTGCACCATGAAGTGCTATGGAGTAAACTTGAGCCTCCTACTGTAAAAATATGTGTTCGGTCAACATATTGACAAAGTACGCAGAATAAAATAAATGTGGAATGTAAGGAAGAAAATGACTGAGCATCTGTTATGTGTATTATGTGCTATAAATTATTTCTGGTTTTGGAGTTTCCATTTCTGTGGTAGAACAGTTAGGTATTTATATAGGAAAAATTCAGAACTACCAAGGACTCACAATGCAGAGTTATGCATTAATTTTCTAGTTGCAGTGCTCAGTTATAGTAAGTTAGCCATGATTTTTCCAGAGTGTGGCTAGTGATAAAAAGCAATTAGGAGGGCCCGGAGAGATGGCACAGCGGTGTTTGCCTTGCAAGCAGCCGATGCAGGACCAAAGGTGGTTGGTTCGAATCCCGGTGTCCCATATGGTCCCCCGTGCCTGCCAGGAGCTATTTCTGAGCAGACAGCCAGGAGTAACCCCTGAGCCATGCCGGGTGTGGCCCAAAAACCAAAAAAAAAAAAAAAAGCAATTAGGAAATCAGAGAAGAGGGGCCGGGCGGTGGCGCTGGAGGTAAGGTGCCTGCGCTAGCCTAGGACGGACCACGGTTCGATCCCCCGGCGTCCCATATGGTCCCCCAAGAAGCCAGGAGCAACTTCTGAGCGCATAGCCAGGAGTAACCCCTGAGCAGGGTGTGGCCCAAAAACCAAAAAAAAAAAAAAAAAAAAAAAGGAAATCAGAGAAGAGACTACAGGAAGAAACTCTCTCAGGTAGCTGACACAGGGCAGACTTCGACCAGACAAGACTTAGTCATGACCCTGAAATATTAACTTCTGTTAAGAGCTGCCATGACACTATAGTTCAGCATCATGGTGAGCAATGGCTTTAGGCCCTCTCTATGCTAAACCATAGGTTTGAACTTCTCCCATTTAGCATTGCCAAAATTTTTCTTTAAAGTTCAGAATTACTGGCTTGCTAATGCATAAAAAAGAAGAACTAAAAAGCAGTACATATGGGACACCCGAGTCAAAACGAAGTCAATCGACGGTAGGAAGTTGTTTAAAGGTCAGAGTGAGTTAAGGGAAAGAGAGAACAGAATTCTTGCTTTGGGCACCATTTTGCTTGTATCTGAAGCATTGGATGTTTAGGTCTATTTTTAAGGCATTTTTCATGATTTAACCAACTGTTTACCAAACCAATTGTTTACCAACCAGTCTCACAATTACCTTTTGCTGGTGGCTCTTACTTGGGTCTCCTTTTGGGGGCATGTAAAGAACCAACCCCCCAAAAGCCTCTTTAGATATCACATTACTATTATTTTATTCTAAAGGCTGCTTAAATTCTGCATATCCTTTCAGTTTTTTGGGGGTTTGTTTTTGGGCCACATGTGGTTGTGTTCAGGATTTACTCTTGGCTCTGTGCTCAGAGATCATTCCTGCTGGGACTTTGGGATTATACATGTTTCTGGGGATCAAACTTAGATCAATCATGAACAATGTAAGTGCCTTACCCTCTGAATTATCTACCCAGTCCCAAATATATCTTTATATATTTTTCAGGGACCCATTTTTCCTCTCATGTAATAAGTGTAGGCTATTGAAGTGGAGGAAAAAATAAATTTATCAAATCTGCAACTGTACAATATACAGAACACCTAAAATATTTATTTGCGTTATGATTTTGGCCAATCCACTGGTGTTGAGGGAGGGGAGCATCTAAGCAGTGTAGGGTCCAGGCTTTACACATGCAAGGAATGGTCTCCACCACCTGAGTCACATATCCAGCCTGTAACGATCAGAGAAAGATGTAGCATTTACGTATGCTTCAATAAATTAAGAGTTCCATTAAATTAAATTCCCTATCAAAATCTTTGTCTCCTTTATTTTAGAGAAATTGCAAAAGAAAATTCAATTTCCATTTAAAAATATAAAACTTTATAAAACCATGCTTACTTTCCAAACCTCAAGATGCCTGAAACATAAGTCTGCCAGTGGGCACAATAAAACATGAACATGCCAATGAAAGAGCAAAAGAAGAGCCCATCAGGATGTGTTCCGAGGCGCACCGCAAGTGAAGCTCCAACTGCCATCAATACTGAAAGACACAGGTTTAGGAATCCTTGAGAAATGAACAATATTTAACAATAAGTAATGAAACAGTTTACATGTGATTAGAAACAGTTTGGGGCTGGAGAGAGAGCTCAGTGAACAGAGTGCACAGCTTTGTATACAGGAGGCTGGGCTCACTGTCTGGCCCTGCATTGTTCCCTGAGCACCCTGGGGAAGACTCCTAGGACAGAGCTAGAAGCAGTCTCTAAATGTTGCTGGGTATGGACCAAAAAAATACAATAAAAACACCCCACCCACCCAAAAGCAGTGTTTTCAAGATCAAACTCTTGTGATTAAATTACACTAAGCAAAAACAATGCTTGAACATGTTTTTTCTCACTCTTTTTGTTGTTGTTATTGGCTTTTGGACCACACCCGGTGACACTCAGGGATTACTCCTGGCTATGCACTCAGAAATTGCTCCTGGCTTGGGGGGTACTATATGGGATGCCGGAGATCAAACCTAGGTCCATCCTGGGTCAGCCATGGGCTAGGCAAATGCCCTATTGTTAGGGCTATAGCTCTGGCCCCTCTTTTTTTTTTTTTTTTTTTTTAAGTTTTTGGGCCACTCAGGATGGTTCTCAAGGGCTGCTCCCAGCTATGTACTCAGGTGTTGAGCCCATCAATGCTCAAGGACTATACAGTCACTAGATCAAAAGTGCCTCCTACATGCCAAGCACACCCTTGAGCTCTCTATGGCTCTGAAATACTTTAAATGCACGGTACAGAATTACACCCAAATGTATGTACAACTGTCCAAAAACATCTGTCAAAACTTTAGATCATTAAACTAATGAATTTGAAGTGCCAGAAATTGAAATCAGTTCAGAAATTGAATCTCAGTTCTATTCACTGAGTTCTAATCCTAATCAAATTTGTGTTTATCTTTGCTTTGTTCTTGTGCTAGGGCATGAACCAAGGTCTCATGCATGTAACGCATGTACTCTATCACTGAGCTACATTTCTGATCCCATACTTTAGTTTTTAAGGCATCATTAAAAAAAAAAAGAAAAAAAACCTTCATTATTTTACCTGTGGAAAGTGAATCACAACCATGGTCAAAGAGTTCCCCTAAAGGAGAGCAAGCATTTATTCTTCTGGCCTGTTTTCCATCAATTGCATCCAGTGACTGGTAGATAAAGAGTCCTAGAGCACATAACAGGTATGTCCAGTATGGTGCCTGAAAACAAATGTAAATATAAAAGGCTGTTAGTGACACTGAGTGAGTTTCCATTGTAAAAGCCAGCACAAAGGACTGCAGAAGGTGGTACTGTGAGAAGCACAAAGTTAAAAGATAGTACCCAGTTTAGGACTTGGATTGTGTCTTAATCCACAACTCCTTTAATATTCCACTCATTTATGGCACCACATTTGAAATTAACTCTCAGGCTCTACTATGAAATAAAAGACCTTGACAAGCTAGGGAGATGGTAGAGGAGTTAAATTGCTTGCCTTGCATATGACTGAGCTCTGTTCCATTCCTGGAACTACATGGTCTTCAGAGCATCACTGTGTGTGGTCCTGGGTATCCCTAGTATTTCAAGACTAGTACTGCAAAACAACATGTTGTCCTTCAGGCCCTCACAGTGAACTGCTGGCTCAGCTGGATGAGAATCTCAGGGAGGGGCCCCTGGGCTTCCTGAGCACTGCTTGGGATCCCAAATTTAAGATGAAATGAAAGCCAGTTCAACCTTCTGATGTGCTGATAAAATGTGAAGCAGAATTCAAAAAGGTGGAGACAACAGAATTGGTGGAATTGAGCATGGGAGAATGAGAACTAAAAGTTGTAAAAAATAAATAAATATATATATATATATATATATATATATGGCGACCCTTAAAACTGCCTGAGAATCTATGTCTGGATGAAACAAAACTATTGGTCAAGGCCAAGGAAAAGAGCTCTGGAAAGTTCATAATTCTTCACTGTGTGTCATACACAGCAATTCTTGGGAGTCATTCTTGGTGTGTTTGACAGATTATGGAGTGCCAGGACTCAAATCCAGGCCTCACATATGCAAATAGGAGATCCAGCTAGAAAAATAACCCAAAGCATTGGTGTGTATACTTTGCAAGATGAATACCCAGGTTTGAACCTCAGCATTGCTTGGTCCTGAACAATACCAAGAAGTAACCAGATCACAGAGCCAGCAGCAGCTCCTGAGAAGGTCTGGCTGTGGCCTGAAATGTAAAAATCCCACAAAATAGGAACCCCAGCCAATGACATTTTGTCTTTTTCGAGCATGTGTGTGTGTGTGTGTGTGTGTGTGTGTGTGTGTGTGTGTGTGTGTGTGTGAGAGAGAGAGAGAGAGAGAGAGAGAGAGAGAGAGAGAGAGAGAGAGAGAGAGAGAGAGAGAGAGAGAGAGCAATCAGGGACACAAAGATGGCAAGTGTTCTGCTGAGCTATATCATTGACCCTGCCACACAATTCTTGGGGCCCACACAGAATACAGCAATAGTAGAGTACTGAAAGATGTACTACCTTAGTAGTGGAGAAAATTAATCATACTATAAGCTTCTTCAGGGACTAAAATCCAGCCTCAAAAGCAGGGGTGGTGAACAAGTTTGACACAAAGAGCCAAAATTTTAAACTGTGAGAGTCTGAGAGCCACACCACGCAGTGACCTGCCAAAACAGACAAACACTCACACAAAAGCATATAATTTTAACAATAACATATTAAACACATATTGCATTTTGCCATTTTGAGTGAGGGTAAAAATCCTGTTCGCCACCCCTGCTCAAAAGGATCCTGTTAATTACTGGTAACAATGGTAGGCAACAGAAAGTTCAACTTCTTAAAGGGATGCCAAAAAAAAAAAAAATTAAACTGGCAGTACTTTGTACCCTATCAAAATTACCACTCGACCAAAGTAGTAATTAAATATGATTGATAACCAAGGGTAAGATCAGTCAACACAGGGCCCGGAGAGATAGCACAGCGGTGTTTGCCTTGCAAGCAGCCGATCCAGGACCAAAGGTGGTTGGTTCGAATCCCGGTGTCCCATATGGTCCCCCGTGCCTGCCAGGAGCTATTTCTGAGCAGACAGCCAGGAGTAACCCCTGAGCACCGCCGGGTGTGGCCCAAAAAACCAAAAAAAAAAAAAAAAAAAAAAAAAAAAAAAAGATCAGTCAACACAATCAGACTCTTCATCTTTGGTTTGCTTTTGTTTCAATGCAAAGATAGAATTAGAAGCCTCATACAGAGAAGAATGTGCTCTGTGCTAAGCTAAATCACCAAACATTAGATGTTTTTAAAAATATCCTATGTTTGGGCTAGAGGTAAGGCATCTGTCTTACAAGCACTAGCCTAGGACGGACCACAGTTCAATCTCCCAGCGCCCCATATGGTCCCCCCTCCCATCCAGGAGCGATTTCCGAGCGCATAGCCAGGAGTAACCCTTGATCGTCAAACAGGTGTGGACCAAACAAAACAAAACAAAACAAAAATCCTATGTTCAAGAGAATAAAAGAAAAAAAAACTTAAGTGAAACCTCTATAAATGAAAAAATATCAGAATGAATGTTGAGACCACATATGTGTCACTGCAGAAGAAAGATCAGTAAATTAACAAGGGGGATCACTTGGTGTAAAGTGAATTCTCCATTTGTGTCACAGAAATATTTGTGCCCAGGGCCTCAAGGGCTTGTTCCTCCCGAACTAGACATCAAGCACACAGGTATAAAATTTGCCCACTGATAAGTGTTTCTTCTCAATCACCCAGCTCTTAGCTCCATTTCTCCCACAAAATACTCTTTCTCAGTTTGTTCTCTATTATCTGGTTCTCTTAGACTGTAACCTTCTCAATACTCCCCTCACCCATTCAGGAAAACACTCCTGTGCCACTTCCTCCAGGCACCACCAATAAGACTCCTGTTCTACCTCCATTTTGGCTTCACAGGGAAATCAATGGGCAGCCACACATCTGCCTCCTGGCTCTTTTCTACAGCTTTTCCCATGGGGGGGAGGGGGGGAAAACGCTCTCTACAATTTTCCATGGCTAAAGTAGCCTTTGAAAATATATAGGCTTTCTGCTGCATCCAGCATATCAATAACAGAAACTACCAAATAATGGTACTTGTGGCTTTCAAACAGTGTCTGTTTCTATGCTGTGGATACTGACCTTGTATCAGATTTCACAGGGGCAGCAGCAAGTTAAAATTATAATTCTGACATAATCTTCCACAGTTAAGGAAGTGAAGATCTGATAGAACTAAGAGAAGGAAGTCATCTGTATCACTCTTTCCCAGTTGAAGGAGCCAATTTTTCAGGTAACTGCCATTTACTTGGTTTGCTTTTGTTCTGGGTTCACATTGGCCATGACAGCTGGCTACTCAAGGCTCACTATGGTGCTCAAGGATCGTGGGGTGCTGGGGATTCAAAACAGGGTCATGGTTGAGGCAGCCACAATGGATAGCTAGTGTTTTACCTCCTGTTCTACCTGTGTGGCCCTCTTAATGATCATTCAAGAGATGAGACTTTTTCACTATTTGAAGATGTGATACTAAGAAAATCCTACATATTCAACCCCCCAAAATCTCCTACAAACAATAAAATAGCAGGTTACAAAATCAACACATTGAAATCCACGGTATTCCTATATGCAAACAAAATAATAGAGAAGCTAAACAAATACAAAATCCACTATCCCTTTAACAATTGTGCCTCAGGGGCCGGAGAGATAGCATGGAAGTAAGGGTTTGCCTTTCATGCAGAAGGTCATCAGTTCGAATCCGGCTTCCCATATGGTGCCCCGTGCCTGCCAGGAACAATTTCTGAGCATGGAGCCAGGAGTTTCCCCTGAGCCCTGCCGGGTGTGACCCAAAAACCACACACACACACACACACACACACACACACACACACACACACACACGCAAAACAATTGCGCCTCAGAAAGTTATAAGTTATATAACTGGGAATAATAAAGGAGGTGAAAACATAAAAAGAAAATGATAACTAGTAAAAGAAATTAAAGAAAATTCAAGGAAATGAAAATACATTCCTTACTCAAAGATTGGAAGGATTAATAGAGTAAAAATAACAATCCTTAGGGCCCAAATAATATCAAAGGATTCAAACCCTGGCATCCCATATGCCCCCCCCCCCAAGTCCCACCTTGAGCCAAGAGCCAGGAGTAAGCCATGAGCACTGTTGGAAATGACCCCTAAACCAAACAAAAGCAAACAAACAAAAGGACAACCCCAAAGCATTATACAGATTAAATGTGGCACCTATAAAAATACTCATGACAAGGCCGGAGCAATAGTAGGGTGGTAGGGTGGTGGTAAGGTGCCTGCTTGCACAAGGCTGACCTGAGTTCAATCCCTGACATCACTATGGTCCCCAGAATGCCACCAAGAGTGATGCCTCAGCACAGATCCAGGAATAAGGTGCCCATGACATTTTGGGGGGGGGGGTTTGGGCCACACCTGGCAGCGCTCAGGGGTTCCTCCTGGCTCAACGTTCAGAAATGGCTCCTGGCAGGCTCGGGGGACCATATGGGACACCGGGATTCGAACCAACCACCTTAGGTCTTGGGTCAGCTGCTTGCAAGGCAAACGCTGCTGTGCTATCTCTCCGCCCCCCCCCCCATGACATTTTTATTAAGATTGTATTACTTTAGAGATCAAATACTTCTGAAATTGTTATGGAGTTATAAAACCTCTTGAATAGCCAAAGCAATCCTAGGGTGAAAGTTCTTTTCCTAATTTGATATTATAAGGTTATCGTAATCATTAAAATAGTGTGATCCTAGAATTAGAGCACAAAGATTCTCAGGCTTACAGTTACAAGTTTATCTCCAACACAGTAGTGAAGAACATGAAGTGGAACAAGGAAAGCCTCTTCAACAAAAGGTGTTGGGAAAACTGGTCAGTCACATGTTTAAAGAACACAAACCCAGGTCCCTATCTCATCATCATGCACCAAAGTCAATTTGAAATGGATTAAAGACCTTGATATTAGACTTGAGCCTGTTAATCATACTGAGAAAAACACAGGAAGAACTTTTTCATGTCACTGACTCTAGAGCAGGGGTCTCAAACTCGTGACCCGTGGGCCGTTTGCGGCCCTCCGTACAACATTTTGTGGCTCTGCCCTAGAGGAATCTTTTGTTTTGTTTTGTTTTAGTTATTTGGGTCACACCTCACAATGTTCAAGGCTTACTACTGACTTTGCACTCAAGGATCACCCTGACTTTGCTTCCTGCGGCCCCCAGGTAAATTGAGTTTGAGACCCCTGCTCTAGAGGTATCTTCAATGACTCAACTGAAGATAAAGGTTTCATGCACACACGTTCCACTCCCACATCTCCCACCAGAGTGTACATTTCCCTCCATCATGGGAGGGAATTTATAATTGCAAAATTGCAAATCACAGTGTATTATGTAAATATGTTATAATCAATTGTGTCAACTATGTGATATATTTTCTTTAAATAAATTAAAAATTATTCAAATAATCTTTAGGATAATAATATAAGCTACAGTCTTAACAAATATAAACATGATAACTATTAAAAATTTACTGTGGCAATAATAACTAGTAAGTAGAAATTAAATTATGGCCATTTAGTTCCTCTGAAGTTCACTTCTTTCACCTACTATTGTTTTTTGGCTTTGGCTGGGAGCAGGGTGTTGAGTCACACCCAGCCATGCTCTGGAGCTATTCTGGGCTCTGTGCTGGGTAGAACTCAGGCCTCCTGCATACAGACCAGGTGCTAAGCCCTTTGAAACTATTTCTTTGGCCTCAGGATCAACAACCATAGTCAAGCTCACTGAGAAGTAAATTAAATACTCAAGAGACCTAAACTAGCTCATAGAGCAACTGTTCTTGGAGAAAAAGAACTCAGCAATCAGGGTGCACACCTGAATATTGTAGGGGTGGCCAGAAGGATCCCCAGCACCACAGGCCATCACCCCACCACAGCCTCAGATCTTTCACCGAATCAATGGCTCAACTGACCAAGATTCAGCAGTGGGACCCCAGAGGACTCCTTGAACATCATCTGGGAGACCACCGCCAACTCCCCAATAAGAAAGAAAAAGCTCTGGGTTCAGGAGGGCCCTAACAGAGAGACTTGCAGCTGACTATCAGGTTTCTTCCCACATTGTTCCAGGAATAAAATGGATGACCAGGGCAGAAAGCCAAAGACTAGGCACTGGGAATCCAGCACACACACCTTGTTTCAGCTTCCTGGCTGCCTCGGTAGCTGTGTATTTAAAGGGTAACACCTCCTTTCTTTCTTTATTTTGTGGAAATACTGTTCCCATTCCCTCTTTTCACACAAAAACCAGTATTCTTTTTTTTTTAATTTTTATTTTTAATTATGAGAAAAAAGATGCAGAGAAAGAGGACAAGATAAAGTTAGAGTGGAAGGACAATCACCCATAACATAATTCTCAGAAGTCCCCTTGCTGATATCTTAATTTTGAACTTTCAGCCAAAGAACATTAAGATAAATAAAACAGAATCCATGTACAATTACTTTGTCCCTCAAGTCCCCAGATTGTAATACATTATAATATTTCTTAGCAGCACACAAGGCAATCTAAAGCCATAAAACTTATGTAATTCCTTAAACATTAGAGGCATAGTATTTTTTTTTACATTTCCATGTACATACATATTAGTTTAAGTTAACCTCAAAAGTTTAAGTGGTTTTTTTTTTTAAGGATTAGAGTCAAAGGAGCACAGTAAAACGGTGTTAGAGTGGCAATTGTTGTTTGCATAGGCCCACCAAAATATGAGGGGCATGGAAAGGAATAACCTTGGCCTAAATACAAAGAGACCCTACCCCTGAATTTCCTGGCATAAGACCAACTCTAGGCTCCAGGCAAGCTTGATCGTCCAATCCAAGACATTCTCTGTAGTGCCAACACACTTTTATTTTTCACACAGTCTCTGTTGTTGGTATCATGTTTCTGTATTAAAGATCCTGGAATCTGCATATCCTACATTGCAGTCAGAATGGTGCGGAGCGTCCTCTCATTTCACCTCACAAAGAGCAATGCAGAGAGCCCTGTCCTGTAAGCAGGTCGTTGTTGTTGTTAAATCTTCTCAGTGTTAAGGGAAGTCTCTTTTCAGCAGGTTGATGTCTGAGCAGTGGTAGGGTCTTCCATGGTAGAGGATTGCTTGCAGGTGATACTATAGACAAACTTGGATATTTCATGGATAGCTTCCCTCGAAACCAGTATTCTATCCCTGAGCTAATCTCATTTTAAATTTTGGTAGAAGTGGGGCTCACTGGCAGTGCTCAAGAAGACCCTGATAATTTTGGCAGTCTGGATCAGGAGTTCAATGTGAGGGGCTTAGGGGATGCTACTTAGGCCCTGCCCCGTCTGTACCTGGCGGGGTCCTAACCACGTGCTGCCCTGTATTAATCTGTCTTCAACCCCTTCCTTCACTGCCTTTGAAACTCTTCTTAGAAAAAAATAGAAAGAATAAAGGGGCTGGCCTAGGACGGACCTTGGTTCCATCCCCTGGCATCCCATATGGTCCCCCAAGCCAGGAACGGTTTCTGAGCACATAGCCAGGAGTAATCCCTGAGCATCACCAGGTGTGGCTGAAAAACAAACAAACAAATGAACAAACAAAAAATAGAAACTCTTCTTAGAACATACTGAAGTTCTGTGAAATGCCTAAGTGTAGGGGAACTGGAGGAGCACAAAGAAGCTTCCAGGCACTAGATCTCTTGCCCAGATCAATTGTACAGGCTGCTGTCCTGACTGCTCTGTACGATCACAAGTGTTCTGAGCCATAAGCCCCAACCCAGGGGCAGGTTAAAAGCTCTTGGTGTTTCCCAGAAGCCAAGGCCATGTTTCATTCAGCTCTTATCCAGAGCTCCAAAGGAATTAGCCACTCCTTGGAACTAAGAGTAGGAAAGTCATCAAACAGCAGGACAAATGCTGCAGGGCAGCTGTTTCCACCTTACCTGCAGGAAGCAAGCGGCAGTTCCACTGTGACAGGGCTAGGGCTAAGGTAGATATGGCCAAGGAGCACCACTCCCCCCGAGCACAGAAGTGAGGGGCCTGTACTACAAGGGGCAGACAGGCACTGTGCTCCAGTCCTTGACCTGCCCCTACTGCCTTTACTTCTTGAGGCTGGGAGTTGATACTCATTTTAGTAGATCAGTTCCTTCCCAGAGGCCTCACTTAAACTCTAGCAGAACTCAGTTTCTGCTTACTATCCCTCCCCAGGGAACATAGGACACACATGTTGGTCTCTCTCTTCCTAACTGGGGAAGTAATTCAGTGATCCCTGGGGCCACCCGTGGACACTAGTCCCTAGTTCCTGAGCAGTAGGGAAGCCCCTTGCACAGAGCATTTACTAAGATTCACCAGAGGGGTCATTTGCTAGTTTCAAAGAATTGGCACAAACCTTTTGATTGTTTGCTTGTGGGCCACATCCAGAGATGCTCTGGGCTTACTCCTCGCTCTGTGCTCAAGAACCACTCAAGTGCAAGTGCCTTGCACCTGCTGTGCTATCTCTCCAACCCTTAAACCTTCTCTTTTGATTTTAATTGCCTCAGAACCTAACCACACCTTTACAAAATTTGTGACTAAGCTTAAATCAATCATATTTAACAACAAATTGATCATAATTTTACATTTCCCAACAGGCCTCTCTTTATTAGCCCTGACTAAAACCTCTTGCATTTATTGCACTTATGTTTTGCTCTTCTTAAGTGCTCAACAAAATGGATCTCATATTAATAATATTGAAAAACTCACAATTTAACTGTCAAGTGATAGAATGCCCAAAAGCTGGTGGACAAATCCAAGTCTAATAAAAACTAATTTGAGCTAGGGAGATGGCAAAAAAGGTTGGCGCTCATGTACAATATATAGGAGACCCATATTTGATGTCTAGTATCACCCAGTACGCACAACACTGTTATGGTATGATGAACACTGAGCTGGAAGTAACTCCCAAATACTGCTGGGTGTGGTCCTAAAATAAAAATCAAAACAGGGGCAGGGCAAAAAAGAAAGAAAATCAAAACAAAACAGATATAAAATCTAAATTAGTCACCAAGATGTATAAATGGTAGGAGCACATTTTTTTTTTGCATGTGAGATGCCAGTATTTGATCCCCAGTACCACCTGGTTCCTCAAACACCACTGGGAGTGGCTACTGAGCACTGTTTGCAGGAGTATTCCCTGCTGTATGTACCTCCCCTCCAGGAAAAAATACAACAAATACCTAAAATAAATTGTAATGTGTTTTTAGTACATTTAAAAAAATGACTGTTTGTTTTGGGGCCACACCCAGTGATGCTCAGGGGTTACTCCTGGCTATACAGAAATCACTCCTGGCTTAAAGGGACCATATGGGACACCAGGTATCGAACCCAGGTCTGTCCTGGGTCAGGCACATGCAAGGCAAAGGCCCTTCTGCTGTGCTATCACTCAGGCTCCCTTTTTACTTTATTTTAAGTCAAACTGGTAATGCTCAAGATTTATTTTTGGCTCTGCACTCAGGGGTCAAACTGCATAGTATTCACGGACTATATGAGGTGCCAAGGATCAAGTGAGGATTAGCCACATGCAAGGCAAGCACATTGCCCGCAGTACTATCTCTCCTGTTCCAACAGCAATTATTTTAAAGTAATAATCTTTTGTTTGTTTGTTTCTGGGCCATACCTGGCGGCACTCAGGAGTTACTCCTGGCAGGCTAGGGGACCATATGGGATGCGGGATTTGAAGCACTGTTCATCCTGGATTGGCAGCATCAAGGCAAACGCCCTACCGTTTTTCTATCTCTCTGGCCCCATAATAATCTTTAATGTATGAACAAACTATAATTCTCTACATTCAACTGCATTTACTCCTCAATGAATCCTAGTGAAATGAGGTCATAGGTGTTATTTTTCTATTTTACATAACAGAAAACATAAGATGGTGGAGGCTGGAGAGATAGCATGGAGGTATGGCGTTTGCCTTTCATGCAGAAGGACGGTGGTTCGAATCCTGGCATCCCATATGGTCCCCTGAGCCTGCCAGAAGCAATTTCTGAGCCTAGAGCCAGGAGTAACCTCTGAGCGCTGCCAGGTGTGACCCAAAAAAAAAAAAAAAAAAAAAACCAAAAACACATAAGATGGTGAAGTGGAGTCATATCAGACCCCACTTCCCCACTTTCAGATTTCACTTCTCACACGAGTTATTGTCTCATTCTGGGCCCCACTCTGGGAAATTCTGTAAACAGATCTCACAACATTTAAAAATTTTAAAACAAAATGTTTAAGACAAAATTATTTTAAAAGTCTAAAAAATATGTGACCCATACAATTTCCATAATATAATATAGCATGGTAAGCATGTCCTGGGCACTTTGAAAATGCTAAATATTTTAAAGTTGGAGTGAGAGGCCTGAGAGATAGCACAACAATAGGGCGATTGCCTTGCATGCAGCCAACCTAGGAGGGACCCAGTTTGATTCTGGCATCCAATTTCTGAGTGCAGAGCGAGAAGTAACCCCTGAGCACCGCTGGGTGTGGCCCAAAAACCAATCAATCAATCAACGTTTAAAGTTGGAGTGAGAAGAGCTTCATAAACCAACCTCCCCCTATTCTTTCACTCTCTTTCTTTTTCCCTTTTAGCACTATGGTTTGCAGTACTGTAACTAATGCATTGTTGATCTAAATCACCACTTTGTGAATGCAGTGGAAAAATTAAGAGCATAAACAGGTTGATTGCTAAGCAAGTAACTAAGAGGCAGGACCTCTGAGTGACCCATTCTCTAGAGATTGGGTAGAAATGAATGGGCCATAAATCGTGATTATGATTCAGGACAGAAGATCTGAGAGATAGTACAGCAAGGAGGGCACCTGCCTTACACAGTTGATCCAAATTTGATCACCAGCATCCCAAATGGTCCCTTGAGTCCACAGGTGTGATTCTGAATGCAAAACCAGGAGTAACCCCTGAGCACGCTGGTGTGGCTTTAAAAACAAACAAACAAACAAACAAACAAACAAAAACCAGGACCCAGACTAACTTGTTACCTAAGTAGAAAAGGGAACAGGGCCACAGAAGCAACTAGTGCATTAATAAATGTCTATGTAGAACCTAAAACAGAATGTATCCATACAAAAATTCCCAGCAACAAGACTCCCAGGCCTTCTCAGTCCCATGTTGTTCTTCCATTCCACCTCAATATACCTCCATGTATTATCAGAAAGCAGTCAATCAAGAAACTCCATTTTTTGCTTTTCATGGGGGACAAAGAGGAGAAAAGCAAAAAATGAAGTTTCTTGATTGACTGCTTTCTGATAATGTCCCCATGTGTGATATGTTTGTTGCCAAGATCTTTCCCTATAATTTCTCTATAACACCGATTTGGACACTAATTTCAGGTGATTGCCTATTTGTTGTCATCTAGACATTAAATAATTAAAAATCCTTGCTTTCTTGCCTAAAGATGGTTTCAGTGTGATTAAGTGAACTCCATAACAACCTACCAGAATACTGAGCCATTTTAAACTATGAACAACTTGTAATACAAAAAGTAACAGGTAGCTAACATATTTTCTTTAGAATAATAAATCAATCCATAAGTATATATCCCTTCCTCAACTGTCAAAAATGACTAAAAACTGTGGAACTTTCTTTTGCATAAATAACTTTTCTCATCATAAAACTCTGAGGTAAAGGGTATCAAATGTAGCAAAACTGGCATCATAGTTCTTGTAATTTTTTGTTGTTGTTGTTGTTTTTGTTTTTGGGTTACACCTGGCAGCGCTCAGGGGTTACTCCTGGCTCTATGCTCAGAAATCATTCCTGGCAGGCTCGGGGACCATATGGGATCTCGGGATTCGAACTGCCATCCTTCTGCATGTAAGGCAAAAGCCTTACCTCCATGCTATCTCTCCGGCCCCTCTTGTAATTTTTACTTTAGCTACAGGTTTTTAAATAATTATCAGGAAAGTAGCAACTTTTCAACTTTCTCCTTATAAACACTTCAACAAAACCAAAAGGATCTGGAACAATTTCTATCAAACTATTCTTGTGACAACTCTAAGGTGAAGACCACCACTTCCCATCATGACTATTTCTTGTATGATGACAGCCAGGGCTCCATCGTCCATGAAGATGGAAGCTCTCTGCTTCCACTATAGTGATGGTCATACCACTGTTACGTGTATCTGCATTAGAGGGAGCATAGTCTTGATTTATGCTATGATGATGGTTTGTTTATCTTGGCACCACTTGGAGTTCAAGGGCTGGTTGAAAGGATGAATGTGTGATTACATCCACCTCCTTTAAAACAACTTATCTGTGCAACTTTTCTGGTGATGAGAAAAATCTCGGGATGATCTGGGTTGATCATTCAACTGAATTTATGCTGCCATATCCTTTAATCATGTTAGGAGATATGGTGGTAGGGGGGTCAGCATTTTCATTTTGTTGCTGGGACTATGTCAAACTGGTATCCTGGGAATACACACCCAGCAGTGCTCAGGGGTTACTTCCTGGCTCTGTGTTCAGGAATCATTCCTGGTGGGCTGGAGGTGCCATCTGAGATGCTGGGGATCAAACCCGGGTCAGTGACAAGACAAACACCCTACCTGCGGTAATATCGCTCTGACTCCTACCCTGGGATTTTTTTTTTAAGAGAAGTCTTTTAAAATCTAGACTGAGATTTTTCCAAGCGACTGATTCCTTTCAATAGATCCCTTGAATAAAAAACCAGACACTTCATGCTTGAAATCCACAAATGCCAGCTTTTTTTGAGTTCACATTCAGAATCGTTTGGAATTTTCACCTTTGTGAGGACTGCTTTGACTGAGGAAAAAGCCCAAAGAGGCGCTCCTTTACAAATCACTTCCACGTAGCAACTGTCCACAGAGAAGGCCTGCAGTCAAATATATTTCCCCTCTATAGATTCACGGAGGACAAACACTATTTTTCATTGCACCAACTCCCTAATCAACTTCACTCAGCTTAGTTCTCCACAAGTAGGAGTTTACTGGGAATCTTATTCCTTGGAGGGCAAAGAGAAAACAGCAATGTTGCACACATGGGGCATAGCGGGGATAGGGAAGAGTAGACCGTGATGTGCGTTCTGAGGCTCTGTCCTGAGCAGGGAGGCCCCCCTCTGCTTCACTTTCTAAGGCGCACAGGCCCAAACAAAGCGAACATTCCTCTTCCTATGCTGACCAGAGACCACCCTGCTAACCAAAGCCGCAGACTTGTATGATAATAGTAAATGATTCTCCTCTCTGCAAATCCTGCTTTTACCAGGAGAACCATCCAAGAGGGGAGAGGAAGCAACTCTGTCAAGATGACCTTGACGCGTGGCCGCAGCCGCCAGCGGACAAGGACCCGGGGGTGGCAGAAGTGCGCCCCGGCGACCTTGGGGTAGGGGCGTCCGCGCTGCGCTGCGTGTACCGCGGGGACAGCAGCGGGGCCGGAATGGGCCGCGCGGGGCGGCGGCGGCCGAGCGTGTGCGTGTGCGCGTGCGTGTGCGCGCGGGGTGGCCGCGCTTTCCCGGGGCGCCCCGGCCCTACCTCCTCGGTGGCCGTGGGGCAGTGGGCGACGAGCACGAGCGTGGCGAGCAGGTTGGCGAGCAGGCCCAGCAGCGTGATGGCGTTGGGGGCGAGCGAGAGCGGCACCCAGCCGAGCAGCCAGGTCCAGTAGCGCTGCAGCGGCGGCTCGAGCAGCGACACGCCCTGCGCGCAGTAGCGGTGCTCCCGCAGGCGCCGCAGCTGCCCGGGGCTCAGCGGCTCCCACCACGCCTTGAGGCCGCGCGGCCCCGCTCGGGCCCCCGCGCCCGCCGCCATGGCCGACCCGCGCGCCGGGGCGGGGCTCGCGGACACGGGCTTCGCCGGCGCGGCCGCTCGGCCCGGGTCGAGGTCGAGGTCGCGGTCGCGTCGGGCCGCCCGGGCGCGCCGCTCCGCCCCCGCCGCCCGCCGCCCGCCGCGGCCGCGCGCGCACCTGCCGCCAGCCGAGGGCGAGTCTGGGTCTGGTCTGGTCGCCCCCCGCCCAAGGGGCCCGTGTGGACAGCCCGCGGGGATGGTGGTGTGTGTGTGTGTGTGTGTGTGTGTGTGTGTGTGTGTGTGTGTGTGTGTGTGTGTGTGTGTGTGTGACAGAGACAGAGAGACAGAGACAGAGAGAGAGAGAGAGAGAGAGAGAGAGAGAGAGAGAGAGAGAGAGAGAGAGAGAGAGAGAGAGAGAGAGAGAGAGAGAGGGGCAGAGAAGAAAGATGGGGACCGGTGGTTGTCGTCGTTTTCTGCACGTGCTGGGTCGCCAGGCGCCTCTGCCCCTCCTCTGTCCCTCTCACAAGTCCCACTTCATTCTCATACACAAGCTCCTTTCAGAGGCGCTTCAAGATTCAGGCACTAAATAGTGGTTTTTAGGTTAACACTAAAAATAATGCGACTTTGTGTAGAGACTGATAAAAGCGTCCCTCAACCTAGGGGCAGACATTCTGAACTCGATGGCTTCTATAAGGCAACAAATGCTCCGGCTGTCTGACTTTCCCCCACACTCTGATTTGCACTTGCAAATTCATCTCTCGGTTCTGAATGGCTGTTGGAGATGCAGCTATTTTATTTGCTTTTCAAGCAGCAACAAACAGGAAATACAAAGGAAAGGGGGGACTACAACTCAGCAGAGCCAGCGAAGTTGGATACTTTTACAAAAGTTTTTTTTTAAACGGGTCTGGCGAAATAGTGCAGTGGATAGGGTGCTTGCCTTGTACATGGCCAACACGGGTTCCATCTTCCATGACCTTATGGTCCTCTAAAGCACCATTAGGAGTGATCCCTGAGAGTAGAGCCAAGAGTAAGCACTGAATACTGCCAGGTATGACTCAAAACAAACAAAAAACCTCTAAGTAACTCTTGTACGTAGGTCCCAATGGCTAAGACTTAATGGCATGGCCCCTAAATGCAAAAAGTAGCAAAGGAGAGCAAATGTGTACAAGTGTTTGGAAAAAATAATGTTGCAATCTGATCAAGTGGAAGGTTCATGTATTCTGAAACGTCGGAATCCTGATCCAGAAACAAATCCTTGGGGAAATGTTTACACATATATCTCAGGAGACAGGCACAAGAAAGAGTATTCATGGCATATCTGTATGATAATCAAAAGGTGTAAATAACCAAAATGTCTGGCAAAACTGAATGGAGAGATAAAATGCATTTTCTCATAATTTAATTTTTTAATTGCCAAGTTTAATAGAGTAGTGAAAAATAAATGACCTGTACTTACACTTATTTCTGTTTCAGATTTTTTGAGATCACACTGGTAAAACTGAACCTAATCCTGTTGCAGAGTTCAGGGGTCATTCCCAGACGTACTTGAGGATTTTGAAGTTTCAGCATCAAATCCTGAACTCCCACATGCAAATAGGAGCTCTACACATTTTTTAACGTAAGTGAATCACACTAGCTTAATATGGGAAGAGGGGGTAGCAGATAACAGAAAAATGCACACAAAACAATTCCACTTATATATATTTTAAAATATGCAAGACGTGGCATTTAGGAATATGATGTGGCAAAGCTATTACAAAGGACAAATACATGAAGTTCTGTGGAGAAGTTGTTTCTGATGGGGGTGTAAGGGAAATGGAATAGATGGTCCTAACGTATTGGTAATGAATTCCATTTGGATGCCAAAATATAGCAACCTAAATAAAATAGAAACCCCCCCCCTTCCCCTCACTAAATATCTAACTAGGTGACCAGGGCTAATATGGCTGGCATCTCCAATGAGTTAGGGATATAGATTTCTTCCCCCCTTATTGGTCTGCCAACCCTGGGATGCTGCCCTTCACTTTGTAATAAAAAAACAAGTGGCCACAACCTCTGATCAGTTGAAAGGACGAGAAAGAAAAGGGCACAGTCTGGAATTGTAGTTTTCATCTTTCTTTAATACATTGCCCAGCGATTGGTCACTTGGCTTTGTCTACCTGCATTGTGGGTTGGAGTGGGGCTGGTACAGTAGAGAGATTAATTATTTCTCCAACGAAAACTTTCTGTTGTTCAACAGTAGAGAATGGGTATGGGAAAATTGATCTACTGTATCAACCTCATACATTTTTTGTGCTTTGTTTTCTTTTTATTTTGGGGGCCTTAACTAGGGTTCTCTGGGATTATTCCTTAAAGTGCTAGGATGACCATATGGTTCCAAGGATTGAACCTGGTTCTCCACTTCTCCTCCATCTTCAATCAAACCTTTTAAACTAAGTGGTAGAAAACGGTATTCACTTCATTATTATTTATTCTCATGTTTGTATATAATATGTGTTTCATTTCTAAAAGTAGTAAAAGTTTAAGATATTAAGCACTTAATATCCCTCCATGCTCTGAGGTTAATTTTCTCTCTCTTTTGGCGACATAATTTTTGAAATTCATTAAGCCATAATAAGGCTTCTACAATATAAAAAAAAAAAATCAGGAGTTCTTCTATCACAGTAACTCATGGATCAAGGATTCCTTTGATTATCATGGTTTATGACAATATTGATTGATGCATATAATCTTCCCTTGTGGATGGATATGGTAGGTTACAAGTATTGAGGTCTCATTGCATACCAGAAACTGTTTAATTCTCACCAAAATATTATGGTGTAGAATTATCCTTATTTTGAAAATTGGGGCATAATAAGGTTTAATAACTTGCCCAGAACTGACTATACAGCCAGGATAATGGAGAACACAGGTTACATATTCTTAGCCATTGTTAATGCCACATAATAAGTAATCTATGTTAAATTAACAAATTTCAAATTACACCTAATAAATAATTTGTATTACTTTTTTATTTTGGTTTGGGGGCCACACCTTGTGGCACTCAGGCATTACTCCTGGCTCTGCACTCAGAAATTACTCCTAGCAGTGTCAGGGAACCTTATAGGATGCCAAGGATTGAACCTGGTTGGCCGCATGCAAGGCAAATACCCTGTCCTCTCTGCAGTAGTTTTGCCCCTAAATCATTTATATTATATAGGTAGGAATTTTTGTCATCATTGAACAGTTCAGGTACATATCATATAGATTCTGTGCCATTCTGGCACAAAGAATTCTATTTTTTTTAATTTTAAATACCACAATTTGCAACATTGTTCATAATACAGTTGTTTCAGGCATTCAGAGTTCCAACATGAATCCCACAATCAGTGTGACCTTCCCTATACCAATGCCCCCCCTCCCCATTTCCCATCTTTCAATACAAGCCTCTGCCAAAAGTCCAGGCTCCAGATCCCCAGGTCCATTAGCTATTTCTAAATACTCTTAGTCAACTTTGTTTTCTCTCTGGTCTGGTAAGAATTCTTTGACTCCAGTGTCACCCCTAGAACATTGCCTGTTTCTCAGGGGCCAGATTAAATTATCTATTCATCAAGTGACCTGTCAGGCTCTTTCCATCTGACCTATCTTCTCTCAGCACAACTGGAGCACTTTGTCCTGAGAATCAAGCACATCTTTGTTCTTCCATGTACATATGCTTTGCTTCCCAACCAGCTTAGAGAACCAGGACCACTTCCTGTCTTGTACTCCTTTCTGCTCTCTGCCTAGGACAGACAGGCTTCTAAACTTTTATTTTGAAATAAGTATCAACTCACAGAATGTTGCACAAACAGTACTTGGAGTTTTTTTTTTTTTAATTTAACAAATGGGATGAGAGCACATCCAATATTGTGCTCAGTAATCCGGGCTTTGCACTCAGAAATTTGTCATGATGATGCTCAAGAAGAATGAGATGCTAGAGATGGAATGCCAGGGATGGAACCCAGGTCAATCTCATGCAAGGCAATCACCCTACCCACTGCCTATTGTACTTACTATCTTAAGTGAGTGGGGGTTTTTTTGGTAGTTTAGGTAACAAACTATACTGTTTACATCTGGTATATAGTTAACTCACCTCACCACCATCTAACTGCCCAAGATTCTTCACTAATGTCTTTTTGTTATTTGTAGTCCACCTCATCATTCCCCCCTTACCCCACGAACTATCTCTTTACCTGATAGTCTCAGTTCTGTACTCTAGACCAAAAAGGGTTGGTCATCCTTGATACTGTCTATTTCCTATTTGTCTCTATACTACCGGTGAGTGAGATCATCCTGTATTTGTCCTTTTCCCTTTGACCTGGCAAGATTTTGTGGACCTTCTTTGCCCTCTTCATCCAACTTCCCCCAGTGGTAACATCTTTTTTTTTTTTTTTTTTTTTTTTTTTTTTTGGTTTTTGGGCCACACCCAGTGGTGCTCAGGGGTTACTCCTGGCTGTCTGCTCAGAAATAGCTCCTGGCAGGCACGGGGGACCATATGGAACACCGGGATTCGAACCAACCACCTTTGGTCCTGGATAGGCTGCTTGCAAGGCAAACGCCATTGTACTATCTCTCTGGGCCCCAAAGGTAACATCTTACCTGTCTCTAGAAAAATAAGCATCCATAAAGTTTTTATTCAGAATCTATAACTAAATAAAATTTAATAATATTTCATAAAACTATATATTCCAGGATATAAATATTTGCTTTTTTCATTTACTTCTGATGTTTTTAATAATTTTTGTGCTTTGAGTACTCTTGGTACCTTTGTACAAATATTATGGCACAATGGTTTATAAAAGGACATTAGTAGGTATCTTAAGCACTGTTGGAAGTGAGCCCCCCCCCCATCATTGAATTGAATATGGTATAGCTCCTGAACACTGCTGGGTGTGGACCCCAAACAAACAAACAAAAGTCACATGAACAGACATGCAGTGTTCTAAAATAGAATGATGTAAACCTTTGCTCTACTTTTTAGAAATCATTTCTGGGACAAGATGGGAAAACAAAATTTCACAATAGAATCCCTGAGATGTTGTACTTACGCTTCTCATCTGAAGTTGTGAAATTCAACTTTCAAGAAACTGATTTCTCTCACAGTTTTTTAGTATGATGCTGTTTTCTAAAAAATATGCTTTATTTATTTATTTTGGTTTTTGTGCTACATCCAGCTGTGCTTAGGGGTTACTCCTGGCTTTACACTCAGAAATCACTCCTGGCAGACTGGGGGACCATATGGGATGCAAGGGATCAAACCCGGGTCAGGAGCTTGCAAGGCAAATACCTTACTGCTGTGCTATCACTCTGGTCCCAGAGGCCCTTTTTTGTATCCTTTATCCACTTTCTTATTTATATGCTTTTTTGACTTCACACCCTTTAAAAATTTTTTCATCTGATGATTTGAAGAGAATTGGAAAGAAATCCCTTCTCTCAGAATCTCTTTTTCCAGCACCCTGGCATGCCCAAAACGTCTCATAAGGGTTAGGGCTTTTCAGAAGCCATAGTATCCTGCTAGCTGTCGTGGTTATTAGAAATGTCTTAGAGGGAGATTCTTTTCTTTTCTTCGAGTAGTTGAGGAAAATAGGACCCAAATAAATATCTAGTGAGAGGGTGGGACACTTCTTCCACCGGTGCCTCCATGGTCACTTGGGAACATAAGAAACTTGCAGAGACTGAGTTAATGGTGTTGGTGAATGGATGTGGAGCAGGGACTTCATTCCTGACAATCACCCTGGTGAGAAGTAGTTTGGGGCAGTTAGTCTTAAAAGCTTTGACCTAGGATAGGCCTTGGGAGTCCTTGATGGACCAGGAAGAGGTAGAAACGAGAAAAAATTAACATTAAAGGATTGTGAAGACATAATTGAATCACTTAATTCTTGAAACACAGAACAAAAATAGAGATAGGCAAATAGATGTTTAAGATCTTCTACTTTATATTTTTATCTTGTTATAAAGTTTTGATTTTCATTAAATTTTTTGGGTGGGGTGCTCCTAAAAGGTACTCAGATGGGCTGGGGACTCCATCAAGGTTTCTCAGCCAAGTGAACAGATATTTCAATACAAGAGTCTAAGGAAGCGATGCTGCTTCAACTAGTAATAACTGGGAATACCTGGGCCACACCACTGATGCTGGGAGCCTCCAGGACCACAACCAGTGGTGCTTAGGGTCCTCAGAAACTGCATCTAGTGATATTCAGGGCACCATGTGGTGCCAGAATTGGATCTGCCAGTTAGGAACACTAACTTTTATACTATCTCCCAACCCCTACATTTAAAATTTTATATTTATATTGGCATTTAGTTATCTTACATACTAATATCTCCAGTGTAACCGACTTTTGTTTGTTTTTCAGTTTGGGGACTACACTAGGTAGTGTTAGGATCTATTCCAAATTCTGTATTTAGGGTCACTCCAGGCAATGTTTAGGCACCATCAGTGCCAGAGATTAAACTGGAGTCTGCTATATGCAAGGTAAACACCCCAACTTCTGCAGTATCTCTCCAGTCCTCCAATGTAATGGGATTCTAGTCCTTGGGCAAGGTGCTGATTCTTGATGAGATTCAGGTCATTCTTCCCAGGGTAGGATATCACTAACTCCTTCACCATCTTCTTTGGATCTGGGAGAAAAATTTTTCTGGGCAAAAAATTGTTTTGAGGGGCCAGAGATATATTACAGTGAGTAAGGTGCTTGCCTTGCAAGTGGCCAACCAGGATTCAATCCTCAGCATCATATATGTCTTCTAAGCCCACCAGGGGTGATCCCTGAGTGCAGGAGTAAGCCCTGAGCATCACTAAATATGGCTGCTAACCCAGAAACAAACAAACAAAACCATTATTTCTATGAAAACAACTTCATAGCTCACGGAAATGAACACAGCATGTGAACGTACACTAAGGGTGGCAGCAGTGGCTTTGCCCTCCCATCTCACTAAAGGTGTCAGAGGGGACAGATTTGAGGAGCAGAAACAGATCATGCCCAGAGAGTGAGCAACTACTCTTACTTTTTTTTTTTTTTCTAAATCCAGCTGTGTTCTGAAGTTACTCCTGACACTGCACTCAGGGATCACTCCTGGCAGGCTCAGGAAGTAGTAGTGCTCAGGAAGTATGGTAGCGCCAGGGATTGCACCAGGGTCAGCCCTATGCAAGCAAGCACCCTACCTGCTATGCTATATATAGTGCAGACCCTAACAGAGACCTTATCTCTGTTAGTTTCTCTCCTTTCTTTAGTTGCTGACCTGGTAAGGTTGTTTCTGGTTTCCTTTCTGTCTCACTGCTCTTGGCTGCCCTTTTCTCTCTCTGGATGTCTTAGTCCTTATGTCTTTCCTCTTTGATGTTATACCCTTCCAACTGGCTCCTCACTCTTCCTCAGAGAACAGAGCTACCAAAGACTGATTTGGATTCAGTCTTGCTTTTTCCTCTGTGGACTTACAGGCAAAGAAAGACTCAGGGTGTAGCTTCTCTCACTTCTCCATTCGCCCATTTTACTGAGCCCAATGTGTGAGCTGTTCAGAAGTGCACAAAAGTAACCCAGCTCAGCCAGGACCTCCCACCGTGTAGTGTCCTCTCTGAAGTCCCACTGGCACCTTTTCCACATGGAGCAACTGAATTGACAATGACCCCTAGTGGACATTAGGACACAGTTCATGGTGGCCAGCCTAGCAGCACTCTACCCAACTTGCAGAGGCTCCATGCTTTGGCTCTCTTGGGCATGGAATTTTCCAAACCACATGACTTCAAATCAGACATGGTTTCTTTGAAATGAATATCTTTTCCAACTATCCCTGGTTCCACTCATACAAGAGAGATATTTACCTCCGTCAAAAATCCTGTTTCCTGTTACTGCCACTGCATTAGTAAAAACTCCAGTAATTCTCTAGGTTCCTTTAAACTATTATTTTTTTTTATCAACTTTATTATTTTAAGCCAAGGATTTTCAATGAATGTGGAATGTCTTCAAGATGTTTCCTTGAGCTCTGAGAGTAAGAAGATAGAGTAGAGGAAGGATTCTTCTATGTGATGACTGTATGTGTTCTTAATTAAAAATTAATAATTAGGTAATTAAAGTTTGAGGGGCCAGATTAGATGGTATTTAGGGTCTATTCTACATCTAGGGTATTTAGTCCTCAGTTATCACTCCTGATGGTATTTAGGGGGTCATGGGATGTGGGGCTGGGAATGGAACCAAGGTTAACTGCATGCAAGTCAACCTATACTATACTCCTATACTATCTCTCCAGCCCCAAAAGGGTTCTCCATAGGAAGAATAAAAAAATGTTCCAGTAAGCAAGTGCCCCATCTATACTCTGAGTGACCACACTAGGCATGTGGCACTGCTTGCTGCTGTCCTGATGGTATGTCTCTGCTTCTTTATTCTAGAGTGAAAAACAGTTCAGCTGAGCCAAATATTACTGAAACCAGAGCACTTGAGGATGCAGAAGGTGGGGGGAATCATGGGTGACATGGGAGGGTGCTAAAGGCCATCTTGAGCAGGAGAACTGGCATTCTATGAGCTCAGAGATGGTTTCTCAAATCCATTATAAGTTGTCCATGTTGAGCTACAAAGGGTTGCATAAATAGTCATAGGTGATTGCTTCTGAGCCTTTGGAATAAGCCTCACTAAAATAAGGACAGCACACATAGTCCCATTCAGAAACTACCCCATTGATTTTTTTAAAATAATTTATTTATTTATTTATTTATTTTTGGTTTATGGGCCATACCTGGGTCTATGCTAAGAGATAACCCTGGTGATGCTTGAGGGATCATATGTGGTATTGGGGTTTTAACATGCAAGAAAAGAAAATGCCATCTCATTGCCCTGAAATAACTTGTTTTAGAGGGTGAATTAATAAAATTAATTGTATTACCACTGATTTTTAATTTCCTATTTATAGGAAAAAGAGATCTAACATATTTCTAAGAACTCTTTTTTTTTTTTTTGGTTTTGGGGTCACACCTGGCAACGCTCTGGGATTACTCCTGGCTCTATGCTCAGAAATCGCTCCTTCCAAGCTTGGGGGACCATATGGGATGCCGGGATTTGAACCACCATCCTTCTGCATACAAGGCAAATACCCTACCTCTATGCTATCTCTCCAGCTCCTTCAAGAACTCTGTTTGGTGAAACTGACTTTATAAAAGGCATCAGAGCCAAGGAACTGTGTCCAACCATGAAAACCAGCTATCTGCAGTATTCTGCAGAAAGGAAAGTCCCCTGTTTGTGACGTCAGGCTATGAATATGTACACCCACCCAGTGGTTCCCAACTGTGAGAAACTGTAAGTGTTGCCTGTGAGTGTTTTTCTACTGTCCTGTCTCCTGAACCTCTTAGGAGTGGGCTGAAAAAGGTCCAGAAAAATAGCTCTCCCAGAGGCTCCAGAAAAACATGGCCGCTCCGCTTCGCTTTGCGGCTGCTCACTCTTTCTAACCAATGAACTCCACCACAACACGCAGAAAGAAATCAAATTACAAGCATGTCAATGGGGAAACCTCGCAGGCAAACACCATGCACAGAGAATGAAGACGATAGCGCGGGTGACCTAAAAAATTCCAACCATCTGATTAAGGAGTTTAGAATAGAAATAAGGAAGATGTTTGTAGAACTCAAAGAACGCATAGATTGATCTGAACAGAACACAAAGACAGAAATCAGAAAACTCCAAACTGAAATAACAGATCTGAAAAACACGGTAGCTCAACTGAAAACCTCAGTGGATGGCCTCGCCAGCAGGATAACAGCAGCTGAGGACAGAATCGGCGTGCTGGAAGATGAGATGCAGAAAAACTCAACACAGCAGAAGAAATTGGAAAAGAACCTTAAGACAAACGATCAGGCAATGGAAAAAGTACTCAAGGAATGTGAACAGATGAAAATAGTAGTCTGATAAACTCAACAGAAACAACATAAGAATCATTGGAGTCCCAGAGGCCCAAGTAGGAGATCTCCAGGAAGAATCAACTGTCAAAGATATCATCAAAGACATACTCACAGAGTTAAAGACTACATGCAATCAAATTCTGCATGCCCGAAGAGTACCAGCTAAAAGAGACCCAAAGAAAAACACCCCAAGACACATCCTCATTACAATGACAAATCCCACAGATAGAGATAGAATACTGAAAGCAGCAAGATCAAAAAATGGAAATTAAATTCAAAGGAGCATCCCTAAGACTTACAGCAGACATGTCACAAGAAACTCTCAAGGCCAGAGACAGTGGTGGGATATTGCAACAAGACTGAATAAAATGGGTGCCTCACTGAGAATACTGCACCCAGCCTGACTCACGCTCAGGTTTGAAGGAAAGATACATAGTTCCATGGATAAACAACAGCTCAGAAACATCACAGATGAAAATCCAGCCCTAAAGGGAAAACTGAAATGTCTACTTTAAGAAAAGAGAGACCAAAAAACACAGCAAACTTATCTACAAAGATGATATTAAATCCTATGACAATCATCTCCCTCAATGTCAATGGACTAAATTCACCAACTAAAAGACACAGAGTGGCAAAATGGGTCGAAAAGATGAATCCAACCTTCTGCTGCCTACAAGAAACAAATTTGAATAGTCAGAACAAACATAGACTCAAAATCAAAGGCTGGAGGAAAATCATCCAATCAAACAACACCCTTAAAAAAGCTGGGGTGGGGCCGGAGAGATAGCACAGCGGCATTTGCCTTGCAAACAGCTGACCCAGGACCAAAGGTGGTTGGTTTGAATCCCGGTGTCCCATATGGTCCCCCGTGCCTGCCAAGAGCTATTTCTGAGCAGGCGGCCAGGAGTAACCCCTGAGCAACACTGGGTGTGGCCCAAAAACAAAACAAAAAAAAAGCTGGGGTGGACATATTATATCTGATGACATCAACTTTATACTCAGAAAAGTTGTAAGGGACAAAGATGGACACTATGTACTAATCAAGGGATATGTGCAACTGGAAGAAATCAGACTATTAAAATATATGCACTGAATGAGAGACCAGCAAAGTATCTAATACAATTACTGACAAATCTGAAAGAAGACATCAGTAATAACACAATAATTATGAGAAACCTCAACACGGCCCTGTCAACACTTGATAGGGCAACCAGACTGAAACCCAACAAAAGCATACTAGCCCTGAAAAGAGTAATAGAAGAAAGAGGACTAGTAGATATATATAGGACACTCAATGCCAGGAAAGCCATTCTTCTGTTTTTCTGGTATGTTAGGGTCGCTGGTCGGACAGCGGGCCACAGATCTCCAGGGCTGAACACTTGGTCCACGAGACTGGGACCCCCCCATACCAGGCAGGTCTTCATGGCTGGCCCTGGCAACTCGGGCCCTGCGGGGCAGGTAGAGGAGGGAAACCCCTCCAATTCAATTTTCAAACTGGAGAGGGAGCTCGCAGTTGACCCAGCAGAGCGCACATGCCAGGAAAGCATGTGTTCCTCTGTTTTTCTGGTATGTTAGGGTCGCTGGTCTGACAGCGGGCCACAGATCTCCTGGGCTGAACACTTGGTCCAGGAGACTGGGACCCCCCCTCCCACGCCAGGCGGGTCTTCATGGCCAGCCCTGGGGGGCAGGTGGAGGATGGAAACCCCTCCCTTATGTATATTCGACCCCCTGTTTTGATTGCTACTAATATTATTTTTCAAAACCGCGGGAGCACAAATGTACTGTTTAAGCATTATTCAAAAACGTCCCTGATACTAGACTGTTCCTAGGAATAGAATCAGGATGCCCAAGATTCTGATAAAACACTCAAATTGACCTTTATTGTCTAGTCTTTTATGTATTGCCTCTCCCCTGACCCCTTTGTCTCTCCTACCTCCTCATACCCAAACCCTGAACCATTATCTTCCCCTTATTCAACCCTCCTTATCCTCAGTTCCTGATTGGGTAGACACCAAGACTGACCTCCTGCTCCAACTCCACCATCCAGCTTCTCATTGAATGACACCCTCTCGGTCCTCAGCTCATGCCTATACAAGCAACTACAACCAATACGCCTGTTGACCCATGCTTGGTGGCCCCTCATGCCCCCATCAAACTATGGACTATTGCATGATACCGGAATCAGCTTCAGCATAACCCCTAGTTCAAGGACAATATAGGGTTCTGTAATGCTGCAAAACATGTCTCAAACTCAACTATCACCTGTTGTCTTCAAATACCCTTGTTTCTTTTTTTTCTTTTTAAAACATAAAAGAGTCACATGCATCTCTTTTGTATATCTCAGATGTATTCCCTTACATCTATAACTCTTTTCAAATATCCTCATATAGTGACAATTTTGCCCACTAGATTAGTTATTTGATTGTTTGATTTTCCCCCTGTGAGATCTGTTTTATAAGCAATACTGGTAGAAGAGTAACTCTGTATAAATTTCACGTTTATACCAAGTTACGGGAAATGTTAGACTTCATTTGTTGGCCCCCAGATGCACCAACAATATCTTGTGGCATTGCTTCCCTTTTGCATAGGCACATTAAAATGGGAAAATACTACATGTGTAAACAAGTTTTTATCTAATAGAGATGAGAACACAAATTTGGTAATGTAATTAGGCCTTTTACCCTGAACATTGGCATAATGATTTGGCTCAGGTCTCAGAAGAATGGGCATCGCCCACACACACCTGAGCTATGGAAACAACCACAGTTGTCTTTAACACTCCCAAGATCCAAGCCTCTACCAGAGAAGACCTACCACTGCTTTGGCATTGACTTACTCCAAAGAGTACTCCCAACACCCAGGCGACAGCAACAGTCTGCATGCAGGGCAGATTGCTCTGCATTTAATGATATGCTGAAACTAGAGGATGCTCCACATCAGCCTGACTTTGACGAAAGAAATGCACAGAATCCAGAGTCTTTAAATATGAAAGTCTGATACCAACTATAGCTAAAGTGTGCAAAAGTTTCACCGGGACCTTGAGAATGACTGGAGTTGGATAGACTGGTATGCCTGGAACCCAGAGTCTGTCTTACTGAAACTTATTGAAACTGTTTATTGAAACTTCTGGGGTGAGGCCTTTTTGTAATCAGGTCAAGGACTTTTTTTCCATTTTCTCCATTTTTCTGGACCTATGCAAAATTTGGCAATAGCCACTATCACACCTTTACTATATTTTTTTCACTCTTATCCTTTAAGGAAAAAAAATACAATTTACTGAACTTAAAAACAAATTACTGTAGTAGAATGCCTGTCTCGAATACAGGTAGGGGATGGGAAGGGGGGAGGGGTAATGTTGCACTGGTGAAGGGGGTTTTCTGGTTATGACTGTAACCCAGATATGATCATGTTACTTAAATAAAAAATATATTTAATAAAAAAAGATATATATAGGACACTCCACCCCAAAAAACCTGGATACACATTCTTCTCCAATATACATGGGTCATTCTACATGCTGACACATAAAACTTACCTTCATAAAAGCAAGAGGATAGAAATCTTGCAGGCTACCTTTGCTGACCACAAGGCTCTGAAATTAGATGTGAACTACAAAGGCACACGGAAGAAAAACTTTAACAATTGGATATTTAACAGCCTACTACTGAACAACCAGTGGGTCCGAGATGAAATCAAAGAGGAAATAAAAACTTTCCTGGAAACAAATGATAATGAAGACACAAACTGCCAGAATCTATGGGACACAGCAGAAGTGGTCCTGAGAGCTTTGCAGGCACACATTAGGAAGGAAGAAGGGGCCTACCTGAATAGCTTAATGACGCAGCTCATAGAATTAGAAAGTGCTCAACAAAAAGACCCAAAAATAGGGAGACAGAAGGAAATAACAAAGCTGAGAACAGAAATCAACGAAGTGGAAACCCAAAAAGCAATCTGAAAGATCAACGAAAGCAGAAGATGGTTCTTTGAAAAAATAAACAAGATTGATAGACCATTGGCAAAACTCACAAAGAGAGAGAGAAACCTGATATCCCATTAGAAATGAAAAGGGGGAGATCACAACAGATATTGCAGAGATCCAAAGGGTAATCAGAGACTAATTTGAGAAACTTTATGCTACTAAACATGAGAACCTAGAAGAAATGGATAAAATCTTGGACACTTATAACCTTCCACATTTAAGTAAGGAGGATGTAGCATATCTAAACACCCCCATCACTATTGAGGAACTTGCAACTGTAATCAAATGTCTGCCTAAAAAGAAAAGCCCAGGCCCAGATGGATTTCCTAATGAATTCTTTCAAACCTTTCAAGAGGAGCTACTACCAATCCTAGCCAGGCTCTTCCATGAAATTGAAAAAAATGGGAACACTCCTAAACAGCTTTTATGAAGCAAACATTGTCTTGATACCAAAGCCAGAAAGAGATGCTGCCAAAAAAAGAAAATTACAGACCAATATCCCTGATGAATGCAGATGCAAAGATCTTCAACAAAATCCTGGCAAATAGGATTCAATCCATCATCAAGAAGATCATACACTACGACCAAGTAAGTTTTATCCCAGGAATGCAAGAATGGTTTAACATCCATAAATCTATCAAAATTATACACAACATCAACAACAAGAAAAATAAAAATTACATGATCATATCAATAGATGCAGAGAAAGCATTTGATAAGGTCCAACACCCATTCTTGATCAAAACTCTCAGCAAGATGGGAATGAAAGGAACCTTTCTCAATCTAGTTAAAGCCATCTACCACAAGCCAATGGCAACTATTATTCTCAATGAAGAAAAACTAAAAGCCTTTCCTCTAAATTCTGGTACAAGACAAGGCTGTTCGCTCTCACCACTCCTCTTCAACATAGTACTGGAAGTGCTTGCTATAGCGATCAGGCAAGAAAAAGATATCAAGGGAATCCAGATAGGAAAGGAAGAAGTCAAGCTCTCACTGTTTGCAGATGATGTGATACTCTACTTAGAAAACCCTAAAGACTCTACCAAAAAGCTTCTAGAAACAATAGACTCAAGGTGGCAGGCTACAAAATTAACACACAGAAATCAATGGCCTTTTTATACACCAATAATGATAGGGAAGAAATGGACATCAAGAAGGCAATCCCATTCACATTAGTGCCACACAAACTCAAATATCTTGGGGGTCAACTTGACCAAAGACGTGAAGGACCTATACAAAGAAAACTATAAAGCCCTTCCCCAAGAAATAAGAGAGGACACACTGAAATGGAAACACATACCCTGTGCATGGATTTGCAGGATTAACATCATCAAAATGGCAATACTCCCCAAAGCATTGTACAGACTTAATGCGATTCCTCTAAAGATACCCATGACATTCTTCAAAGAAGTGGATCAAACACTTAAGAAGTTCATATGGAACAATAAACACCCTTGAATAGCTAAAGCAGTCCTAGGGAAAAGGAAAATGGGAGGCATTACTTTCCCCAACTTTAAACTGTACTACAAAGCAATAGTTATCAAAACAACATGGTATTGGAATAAAGACAGACCCTCAGATTAGTGGAATAGACTTGAGTTCTCAGACAATGCTCCCCAGACATACAATCACCTAATTTTTGACAAAGGAGCATGAAATCTTTCTTTCTTTTTTTTTTTTTTTTTGGTTTTTGGGCCACACCCGGTAACGCTCAGGGGTTACTCCTGGCTATGTGCTCAGAAGTTGCTCCTGGCTTGGGGGACCATATGGGACGCTGGGGGATCGAACTGTGGTCCGTCCAAGGCTAGCGCAGGCAAGGCAGGCACCTTACCTCTTGCGCCACCGCCCGGCCCCAGGAGCATGAAATCTTAAGTGGAGCAGGGTAAACCTCTTCAACAAGTGGTGCTGGCAGAACTGGTTAGCCACTTGCAAAAAAGCAAACATGGGCCCCCAGTTAACATCATGTATGAAGGTAAAATTCAAATGGATTAAAGACCTAGATATCAGACCTGATACTATAAGGTATAAAGAAAAACACATAGGTAAGACACTCCATGACATTGAGACTAAAGGCATCTTCAAGGAGGAAACTGCACTCTCCAAACAAGTGGAAGCAGAGATAAACAGATGGGAATACTTTAAGCTGAGAAGCTTCTGCACCTCAAAAGAAATAGTGCCCAGGATACAAGAGCCACCACCGTGTGGGAGAAACTATTCACCCAATACCCATCAGATAAGGGGCTAATATCCAAAATATACAGGGCACTGACAGAACTTTACAAGGAAAAAATCATCTAATCCCATCAAAAATGGGGAGAAGAAATGAACAGACACTTTGATAAAAAAGAAATACAATGGCCAAAAGGCACATGAAAAAATTCTCCTCATCACTGATCATCAGGGAGATGCAAATCAAAACAATGATGAGATACCATCTCACACCACAGAGATTGACACACATCACAAAGAACGAGAACAATCAGTGCTGGCGGGGATGTGGAGAGAAAGAAACTCTTATCCACTGCTGGTGGGAATGCTGTCTAGTCCAACCTCTATGGAAAGTGATATGGAGATTCCTCCAAAAACTGGAAATTGAGCTCCCATTTGACCCAGCTATTCCACTCCTAGGGATATACCCTAAGAACACAAGAATACATTACAAAAACCCCTTCCTCATACCTATATTTATTGCAGCACCATTCGCAATAGTCAGGCTCTGAACAGCCAAGATGCCCTTCAACAGACGAATGGCTAAAGAAACTGTGGTACATATACACAATGGAATATTATGCAGCCGTCAGGAGAGATGAAGTCATGAAATTTTCCTATACATGGATGTACATGGAGTCTATCATGCTGAGTGAAATAAGTCAGAGGGAGAGAGAGAGAGACGCAGAATAGTCTCACTCATCTATGGGTTTTAAGAAAAATAAAAGTCATTTTTGCAACAATCCTTAGAGACAATGAGAGGAGGGCTGGAACTTCCAGCTCACTTCATGAAGCTCACCACAAAGTGTGGTGAGTGCAGTTATAGAAATAACTACATTGAGAACTACCATAACCATGTGAATGAGTGAGGGAACCGGAAAGCTTGTCTAGAGTATAGGTGGGGGTGGGATGGGATGGAGGTAGATTTGGGACATTGGTGGTGGGAATGTTGCACTGGTGAAGAGGGTTGTTCTTTACATGACTGAAACCTAATCACAATCATATTTGTAATCAAGATATTTAAATAAAGAAAAAAAGTAAAGCCGTCAGAGAGTCAGACCTGGAGTGTGGGAGAAGGAGGTAAGGAGAAATTTTTTTTTTTTTTTGGTTTTTGGGTCACACCTGGCAGTGCTTATGGGTTACTCCTGGCTCTATGTTCAGAAATTGCTCCTGGAAGACTCAGGGGACCACATGGGATACTGGGATTTGAAACACTGACCTTCTGCATGCAGGGCAAATGCCTTACCTCCACGCTATCTCTCCAGCCCCCACTTTTACTTTTAATAAAATCTTTATTTAAGCACCATGATTGTAGTTGGGTTTCAGTCATAAACAGAACACCCCCCCCCCCCTTCACCAGTGCAACAAGAAATTTTGATAGAGAAAAAAGAATGATGCTGGCAAGAGAAGGGGACACAGGCAAAGGCACAGAAAGGGATAAGAACTGGCTGAACCTAGTAGACATGAATACTTAGAAGTTACACAGAAAGTTTACAGATTGTTGAACGTATTGGAACCTCCTGCCATTACCAAGTCACCCTCATAATGATCACAAATACCAGATTTAGGCTTCGTAGTCTTCAGAGGTGATTTGGTAGGATGGGGTGGTTCACTGGCTGTCTGGATCTCCCTTTTCCAACCCATGAAGGGTCTCAGGGTCCATTCAGGCAGCTGCCTTGTCCTCATGTACTCTTCCTAGCCACCTAGCCCTCAACTCCTCCTAGCCACCTGGCAAGCTGGTGGCCTCAAAGCTATGCTTGGGCCTTAGGGTGCAGATTCTGATGTCATGGCTCTTCATTGGGGCTTGAATCTAGGTTCACAGAGATCCTAAAAGTAGGTTGTGGACAAGCTATAAGGAAGAGGAGTGAGGTAAGTGTTCCCCTAGGACCTTTTGCTGAACCCAGTGACCCCTGTCCAGGGTATAATGAGATTTCAGAAGGCTAGAGGGGAGCTCACACGAGTCCAGAGGCCCCACCTTTCCAAGTCTTGTACTTAATGGAGAATCACCCAGTGTGCCCACAAAGAGCATCTTTCAAATTAGCTGGTAAAATCTCTACTCTTAGAGTGGAGTATTTAGGCCTATTTATAAGCTTTAGAGTAGTCCACCCCTGAGTGAATCATAGGAGGCTGAACCATGGGTATTGTTGTGATGAGGAAAGATTTCTTAAATGTTTTTAGGATATATATTTTTTTAACTTCTCTTTTTCAAAGGACTGCTCCATTTTAGAATTCTAGCCTGCTAACAGAAATCTGCCAGAAGAGTGGGAGCTACAGAAACAAAGAGGCCTCAGACAGTTAGGAAGAGGTTTCAGACAGCTAGCTTGAACTAAGATAAGCAAGTTCTGCTTTCACAGCTCCCAAGGACAGCAAGCCTGGAAGATAAGACCAGTCTTGGGCATGTGAGATCAATACCCATTTATGCTCACTGTTAGTTTATAACTACCACTTTAAGTAAGTTTTAAGCTTTATAGGATATATCAATAAGTTAAGTTAATTGATAAGTACTCATTTACTATTACTAATTATTATAAGCCTAGAGTGATTTGAGCAGTATCAGCTAGAGGGGGCTCTTGGCGCCAGAAAGTCCAACTCCCATGCTTCTAAGGTTGACGTATGTGCCACTCTGTGCCAAGAACTCTAACCATTAGCTACATTTGAACCTTGAGTTTTAATGATCCCCTTTCTTCTCTACAACTAACTAGGCCAGGGTCCTGGCCCACTGTGATAAGCTGACACCTGCAATATGTAACACTAGGATTGATAAGTTTTAATGGTCATCTCTTTGTTCATTGAATGTGTCTCTCAAAGTTATGATGTTTTTTAATGTAAGCCTTTGTTCATAGTGCGTCTATGACTGATAAGGAAAAGTGCTGTTCTTGCTTGAAAATTCCTATATAAACTCTGCAGAAAAGAGCCTCGGGGTCTCTGCTCTGAGATCTGTCTCAGCAGACGACCCTGACTGGCCAGAATAAAATCTCACCTGTTGCTTGTGCATGGTCTGTGTCTCTTTGGGACCCTCAAGGCGCCGAAAGGACGGGGGGGGGCACATTGCCCCGGACCCTAACAGTTGGAGCCCCCAGGACAGACTGAAGAGCAGTGAATCTTCATTCTCTAGATTTCTGAAATATTCTTATTGACTAAGACTGGGAGTGATTAGTTCTCCTTAGTTCATAAAGAATTCAGAGTGCTGCTTACTTTACCTTTTAAATTAATTTATTTTTGGTTTTAGTCCACACCTAGTAGTGCTTAGGGATTACTGTTGGCTTTGTGCTCTGGGATCACTTCTGACTGGGACTGTATGGGTAACAGTAATCAATTCCATGTACCAGACAAGTGTACCATCCTACTTATTTAATTTAGAAGGATAAAGTCACAAGGTGACACAAACATGAGCAACAGCAAACACATTACCTGTACCAACCTCTCCTACCCCAGCCTATCCCCTGCTGGTGTCTCCCCCTTTGGACTGGATTCAGTGCTTTATAAGTTGCTTGAAAGTATGATGGGGCTAATTCATCTCACTAGGATTCTCATTGAATCTATCACAGCATCATTCAAAAATATATCAGAATTCATGAACTCATTTGCTAACCTGAATATAACATTTTAGTATCTCATTTAAAAAAGACTGATGAACTCAGCCCCACATCTTGTCCCCTGGCAAGAAACTACAACCAACACTCCTGCTGACGCAATCTCTGTGACCCTCCTTCTCACCCCACCCCCCAAATGTGGACTGTTGCTTGATACCGGACTCAGCTCCAGAAAGACACTCAGTGCAAGAACTCTACCTGAACCCTTTCTGCCACAAAGCATTTCTCAAACTCAAGACCAGGGTGTATGATGAAAATGTGCCCTGGATTTCACTCCCCACAAGAATATCCCAAAAGACAGTGGGAAGCCTATATTTCCTTTATATGTTTAAGACTTCTATAATACTACCTCCTAACCTGTTTATCTCCAAATGTAAGGTAGTCTCCTGCATCATCACGTTCCCTTAATTACTTTTTTAAACTCATTTATATTTTCCTTTATATATATGTGAGTGCATATATAAATATATATGTGTATATATATTTTTTGTCTTGTTTTTATTTTCTTCTCTTCCTTCACTTCACCTGTTTTGGTTCTGCTTGGTACAAAAACCTACAAGAAAAAGTCTTGTCTGGGATAAAAGCTCAGGCCAAAACCAGCGTACAGTATTCGCTTCGGCAGCACATATACTAAAATTGGAATGATACAGAGAAGATTAGCATGGCCCCTGTGCAAGGATGACACAAAAATTTGTGAAGCGTTCCACATTTAAAAAAAAAAAAAACAGGGTACAGAGATGATGGTGCCTGACACTCTCACCCACAAATGCACCAGCAATATAATATAGTACCATTTCTTCTTGCAAAGGCATATAAAAAAAGGAAATTTTACATGTAGAAATAAGTTCTTATCTACTAGGGATAAGAACTCATACATTTTACAATACAGGGACACCTCTCACCTTGAACTTATGTCATGTGGTCCCATCGTAGACTTCATGTGTTTAGATAGCCACCATTCAACCCTGAACCCTAGATCTCAGACATAGAACAAACACAGTTTTCCGCAACAGCTCCAGGTACCAAACTCCCTCTGGGAATTTCTTAATACTGCTCTGACACCAACATTCACCAGTTTTGATATGACATCCTGACAATGAGGAAATGGCAACAACTTGATCTAAGAGCAGGTTGTCTTACTTCATCACCTAATGATAAGATGAAATCCTTTGATCTGTGCAAAAGCCAAGATCACTAATTACAGAAGACTGACTGTGACAACCATGACTGGGCAGACCTTATCCTGGGGCCAATAAAAACGACCCTACTCTAGGCTTTGGCCTACGATCTGTACAATAACCAAGATCTCTAATTCCAGAGGTATGACGGAGACAACTGCAATCAAGCAGAATTTCTGGAAACATAATGAAAGACTCCATCCTAGGCTTCGTCCTAGGATTGGTGCAAAAACCAAGACCACCAACTACAGAACTGATTAAAACAACAGTGATGGAACAGAACTTATAGAACTGTAAAAAAAGACTCCAGCCTAGGCTCCACCCTATGACCTGTGCAAATACCAAGATCTCTAGTTACAGAGGCCTGACCTTATCATCCATGACTGAGCAGAAAGGTTTCAGACACCACAAAAGGACCTAGGGGAGAGTAAAAGAACAGGTACGGAGTCTGGAGTTATGCCCATGACAGTATATTCAAGGACAGAGAAACCCTTTATTTCTAGGCCAAGGGAATTCCCTTTATTTTTTTTGGTTTTTGGGTCACACCTGACAGCGCTCCTGGCTCTATGCACAGAAATTGCTCCTGGCAGGCTCGGGGGACCATATGGGAGGCCAAAATTTGAACCACCATCCTTCTGCATGCAAGGCAAATGCCCTACCTCCATGCTATCTCTCCAACCTGAGGAATACCCTTTCTAATCCCCCAATATTTACAGTGCCTATGCAAAAAAAAGATGCACAAATTAATTTTTAGTTGTTATTGTTGTTGTTTTTTTGTTTTGTTTTATGTTTTTGTGCTCTGTTTCGTTTTTATTTCAGGGCTGTGATTATTCTTTGGTTATTGTTTTTATTGCTGTGGTGCTTTTCGGATTTTTTGTTTGATGTTTTTTGTATTTTATGTTTTTCTTCCTTTTTCCCTTTCTTCTCTCTCTCTCTCTCTCTCTTTCTCTCTCTCTCTCTCTCTCTCTCTCTCTCTCTCTCTCTCTCTCTCTTTCCGGTCAAACTTGGCAGCGCTCACTCTCTCTTTCCGGTCAAACTTGGCAGCGCTCAGGGGTTACTCCTGCTTCTACACTCAGAAATCACTCCTGGCAGGCTCGGGCGACCATATGTGATGCCGGGATTCGAACCACCGACTTCTGCATGCAAGGCAAATGCCTTACCTCCATGCTATCTCTCCAGCACCTCCCTTTCTTCTCTTAAATTGATATTTATGGCCTCTAGAAGGACTCCTCCCATTTTTTGCCTGAGTTTTGCCCCCCCTTTTTTCCTTCCTTCAAACAGAACCACATAACTTGAACCTTTTTATTCCGTCTAAGAAATTAAGGGGGAAATAATGGATGACACCCTACCTCCATCTTCTACATAACTTTACCTTAGAGTAAGACCTGCCCATTTCTGGGAGGGGTCTTTGGTAGGTAACAAAAGGCTTGGCCTGAAAGGCAGGAGGAGATTGAGAAGATTTTGGAGGATAGATGGCTAAAAGTCAAGGTACAATGTAGGGCTGAATAGGGATCCATCATAAGAGGTTTTGATAGGCCACACATGTTGGCCAGGGCTAAATAAAGCTGATATTTGCGGAACCCTGACTGCCTATGAGTTTTCTCCCTGCCACTATCCTGAAGCAGCGGATCCCATGGCTGGAGAGGGAGTTGGAGACATGTGGTCCTGGGCTGGAGGAGAAAGACCTCTCATCCCTCCATCACTATCCACCACCATCCAGCCCCATTCAAAGGCCTTATATGCAACAAATGGAGGGTACCAAAACCAAACAGTCATATGAACATTGAATAGATATAAAAATGATCAGACTTAAACACCAAATTCAAAGCCAACGACAATAGAATCGATACCCAATCTACAACAAGCTAGACTCAGAGGGAACCACTTATACTAGCAGCCCAGGGGACAAAGGAGGGGGATATGGGGTGCATGCTGGGAACAGGGTTGGAGAGATGACAGCATTGGTGGTTGGAATGCCCCTGATTCAATGTCACTATGCACTTAAAATATTACTGTGAATGATTTGTAATCCACTTTGGTCAAAATAAAAATGATTAAAAAGAACTGGTGGAGAACCTTGATCCAGTATTTCTAGTAGCAAGTGACAGTTTCCCTTCCTTCTGTATTAATGCGGATGATGAAAATATTTGTTAGTTTCTTTTTGTAATAGATGTATTTTTACCGATGAGCCAGACTTATTTTATGTAAAATACAGCCAATTAGAGTCAGGGATGTGGATCACATTGTTAACTTATCACTGGAGATCTGTAAATGTATCAAATGTATATATAACATATAAGGCAGATTTGTCGAAGAGCTGGAAGACTGGAATAAATGAGGCCCTGAATTTGACCCCCCTATCACTGCCTGGATCCTTGAGTACTACTTTGGTATGGCCCTCTCAACAATTAATTAAGAAATATTAGCCAATGTCTAAATATAGTTTATAAATTAAATTGGATGTCTACATAGGGATTGTACACAGTATTTCAGAGATACTGAAAATACAAGATGATAGTCATTATTCTTAAAGACAGAAAGACTACCCTAGTCTTGAAAGTGCATTTTTCTTTGATTTTTCAAAACATAACACAACTACCTGAATCATCTCTTTCTTCCCTATCTGTGCCTGAGAGCACTCTGGGGTATGGTTACCATCAAAATCTCTGATCTGGAAAGAAAGCAGAGGAGGTACTCCCTTTACCCCCTTCTCTCTGTTGCTGCTTCTATGATGCCCAAGGTGACTGGAGCACTTGACTGCAATGCTCCTTGGGGATTCAATGAGGTAATTTTTAAAATTCTTATTTTAGGACCAGAGAAATAATACAGTAGATAAGACACATGTCTTGCATGTAGCCTATCCACATTTGATCCTTGGCATTATATAGGGTCCCCCTGATTTTCCAGCAGTGAATTCTTGAACATAAAGCCAGAGATAATCCCTGAACACTATTGGAAATGACTCCAAAACAAACAACAAACTCTTGTTCCAACAATAGGTGATAAACTACTGCGCTCCAAACCCAGGAAAAGAAGGAAGCTAGGATGAAAAGAATAAGACTGTGGTAACTTTCACCTCTATTCCACTTCTTCAACAGAAATTCTCTCTCTAGCATCAGGCTGCATGAAGGATGTGATTGAAAGATGATGGAGTCGGAGAGATAGCACAGTGGTAGGGTGTTTGCCTTGTATGTGGCTGACCCAGGATGTACCAAAGTTCAATCTCTGGCATCCCATATGGTCTCTAGAACCAGCCAGGAGCGATTTCTGAGTGCAGAAATAAAAGTAAGTAACCCTTGAGCATTATTGGGTGTGACCCCCCCAAACAAAACAAAACAAAACAAAACAAAACAAAAAAAGAAAGATGATAACCCTGTACAGCTGCTTCTTCACTTTTGAACTTAGAAAACATTCACATAGGTATCCATGGATATCCTCAGCAAACCCTACTTTCTTCATGATTGGGGAGTCTGTGATTGTTCCTCAGCACTGCTGGTCTTGGCCAGCAGGTCTGTCTAGCACCTAACCCCAAAACAGAAGCAAATAGTATGTCATTTTCTCATTGCTTGTGCTATTTGTTGCGTTGAATTTTCTTTGGTTGAGAGAAGAGTCTGAATGCCTTCTAGTGTATTCACAGGATCAGGGGCTCAGATCCGGTGTAAATGAACAACTGCTCTGCTTGGAAAAGTCTGAGCTGGAAGACAAAAGTTTCCAGAAGTCTATCATCATTTACTATACCCTTTTGTCCAGGGAACTCAAAGCATCTACTTACAGCCCCTTCCTTTATACTAAAAGGACTTTTACGTATTCCTTGTCTGCTTTTTGGTAAGGTTCCGTGACCAAGCACAGATAATAATGACCAAAATGCTGATTTCAGTGAGATTTTGTTGGCAATTTTTAATGAAGCAATCTCCACAAACTTTTTAAGTTTTTTTTTTCTCAACTTTCAGAAGAAAGAAAACAACCACAATTGTGTGCCTAGCGAAAAAACAGAAAAGACTTTCTCATTGCAACCCGATTTCAAAGCAGTGGAGGAGAGAGGGGGCATGGAATATTTCTTAGTATTCCTCAGGATTGCTTGATTGCAAGTCTCGCAAATAGGAATCAATTATGTTAGGAGGAACGCCTTGCAAGAGGAGCCTGCAGAAGGAAAGACCACCTGGAGAGGACAGAAAAGGGAGGACAAAGTCAAGGCAAGAGACATAAAACCCACCAAAACAGTCCTTCCTGCAGCTGCCAGGAAATGGGACTAATTACATTCAAGTTAGTAACAAAGATCCATTCAAGTTCCTGCTTGGAATTCTTCTCCCGGGTTTAGTACATTTAGAATTTAAAGCACTTGGCATCTGGAAGGAAAAGCAAGTTCCAGGCAGATGCAAGGCACTTCCCCTCCCTCCTGTCCCTATTATTATTCAATTTTAGCTTAAATTCCTCTCTAGATTGAATGACAGAATAAATGCATACTATAATATGAGGCACAGCCTGTTACAATTATTTTTTTAGATTTAGCATAGAATTCCAATTGGAGCACATTGGAGAAGAAAGGAAAGAGTATTGTCCAAGTGCAAGAACTAGAAATATTTTGTTAAAAATTGTAAAACCCATCCAATACCTTCTGAAGGTGAGAGAGACACCAATTAAAAATTCAGACTTACCTGGTAGGTTTATTTTAAAATTATAATTGCTTTTAAAAGTCACTTTCATGAAAGAACTGGTGAAGCCATGAAAATGCATGGCCCTTTAGAAAAATGCTTTACTACTTGCTAATAAATTCATACTCAGACCAAAGCAGCATGCCATCTGAACATACTTAAAACTTCTTTAATGCACATTTGAGTAAGTCATTCTCCTCTTTAAAAAAAAACAAAAGATCAAATCACAGATTGGTAGAAAATGATGCCACTATGTACATGTCCATTCCTTGATGCAAAGAGTTCAGAATGCTTGGTATCATTCACTTTCATCTACATTAAATGCTTTAGATTCATGCTCCACACCATTCAACAATTGGCTTCATGTCACCAGAAGTTCGTTGTGATGAATAAATGTTAACTGTTAATTTCAAGGTACTGGAATACAAATCAAAACTATAGAGTTAGAGATTTTTATATGGTCTATTTTCATTTGGATTGCATAATGAAAATCATGCCATACACGATAGGCTTGGTATGGTTTATGCTAGTCATAAGCTTCATATGCCAAGACCATATGAAAGCTTACCTTAGAGGGTAATACACATTCAAACATCCTTATTGTGCTACGACTAAGGAAAAGAGAAAGAAAAAGAGGTTATAATCATTAAGAAAGGGCTAAAATCAAAGTTGAGTATTTGTTGGATGAAATTATGATTATGATTATGATGAGATGATTTCATTAATCCTTAGTCATGTGAAGATATAAGAAAATAAAAGCACATGGAGTGAAGGGCAGAGATCCAATCACTTCAAAAGAACATTAATATGTAAAACATTTATTAATATGCACAACTACTTTGCCTTAATAGGTGGCAAATACAATTGGATTGTACAGTGAATGAATACTTATTGTGAGAGCTTTCAAAGCATTAGATTAAAAACAACCCTACAACATATATATATTGTTTTTCAACAAAAGAAAAACAGAGACAATAAACAAAGCATTAGTTTGCATATATATGTTGAAATTCTAAAAGGCAAAATTATCAAGTTGATATAAATATCAGACTAGTACATTTCATAATATTGTATACTGAACTGATTATATGTGACTAAATAAAATACTTTAAAAAAGTAAGGTTAGAAGGTATAATCTACAAAACTTTAAAAGTCCTAATTCTTTCCCTTTTTGAAATCTGACATTGTCTCTGGAAATGCAAATATTGTAAAATTAGATATAGATTAATATTGAATTTACATGGGGTGGCTGATCCAATGCCAAATAGCTTCTTATTTCATTATTTCAAATGCAAACCACCCATGTACAAATGGCCTATTTCATCACTTCATCTCTTTAGAAACTGCTTGAATTTCATTCCTCTTAGTTCACAAGTATCTGAAATAATTTTGATCTTAAGAAAATATTCAAATATCCTACAAGGAAATGGTTTGCAGATATTCTACTGATGAATTAAATTAAAAAAGAGATGTTTTTAAAACTTAACTTTATTTTGAGGGGAGTAAAATAGTTTTGTTTAGAGAAATATGAGGGAATGAGAGAAAGTAGGAGGAAGAGAGAAGTGAGTCAGGAAGAGAGAGAGAGAAGAGAGAGATTCAAAGAGAATACAAGTTTATCTGTAGAGGAAAGAGGCCAGAGTACACATTTCAATTTGAGTGTGGCTGAATCTTAAAGGTTGGGAATAGGGAGGGAGGGAAGGGGGGGGAGAGAGAGAGAGAAAGAGAGAGAGAGAGAGAGAGAGAGAGAGAGAGAGAGAGAGAGAGAGGAGAGAGAGAAAGTGAGAGAGAGCACTGAGGTTGTGCTAAGGTTGAGATGTGAACAAATCTCTAAAATAATGTCTTAGATCAATTTTTATTTTTGTACATTCCTCATCAAAATATGCCTAGAATATTTTTAAAATAATTTTGCAATTTTAAAATATTCAATTTTCTGATTTTCTACATAAATACAAGAAACTACACTAAAAATCTTTAAAAGGAACATTTATTTCTACATTAGCATATATTTAAAAATGATATTGATTGCTATTTTGACTATACTATCTAAAATGAGGCCATCTTCAAATGTGGTCTTCTGGCTTTTGGGGCTAGGGGTTTTTCTGGGTCACAGCCAGTGGCACTTAGGGTTTATTCTTGGCTCTGTGCTCAAGGATTTTTTTTTTTTTGGTTTTTGGGTACACCCAGCAGCGTTCAGGGGTTACTTCTGGCTCTACTCTCAGTAATTGCTCCTGGCAGGCTTGGGGGACCATATTATTTGTGAGGACTTGGTTTTCTGTCAAAACTTCACTTCTATATAACTTAATATCCTTGAATAATTTGGCCTTCCTTGTTCATGGCATAAGCTCTCTATGCCATGAGTTGCTAAGAATTCAATTAAAAGCAAATGAGACAGTCAAGCTTTACATGCAAAATGCAATTTCATGTAAGAGGAATGGAACAGAAAAATAGAAATTTTCAGTGGAATATGAACTTTTAAAACCTGTTGCTGCCCCTCCAGGGAGACTGGTTGTCCAGGGGTATTTACTCCTTGATATATCACTGTAGAATTAGAATATTTATACCAGTATTTATTTTTTTCTCATTTGACAAGCTTACCTTTATTTATTTTCATAGCTTAACATGATTCAAGACACGTATTGTAGAATAACAATCTGATGATAAACAATCTTGACTTTACTTTGAAGGGTCAAAAACTTTTACTAATATATTGCAATTGATAACCTTGTTACGCATTTATACTAAAATAATTTATAGTATTAAACCAAATCATTATGAATTTATTACACATTTATGATATTTATTGTACCTTTTTAAACTATATTTATTGTACTATTAATAGATCATCAATATGTATAACATTACTGCTTTCATAGAAGATCCAAAATGGTGAATCATTTAGGATAGTGCTCAGGGGTTACTCCTGGCACCACACTCAGAAATCACTCCTGGCAGGCTCGGGGGATCATATGGGATGCCGGAATTCGAACCAATGACCTTCTGCATGAAACGCAAATGCCTTGCCTCCACGCTATCTCTCTGGCCCCGGGATACGTAATTCTTTATATCTTTAAAAGCATTCAGCTATTTCCAAAACAGGCAGACCTGGTAGTGTTTTTCCCTTTGTTGTTTTGGGACATTGAAACATAAGACCAACAATAACTTGGAATAACTTTTGAAACCGTATGTTGGCAACTATGACCTTCACCTGTATTTAAAACTAATCAACATCTAAAATAACAATGCTTAAGAAACATAGTAAGAGAAAAACCAAAGGCAAAAGGCAACAGAAAATGAGGACTGATCTATATAACTGAGCTTATTGGTGGGGAAGGGGTAGGAAAGGGGGAGACTGAGATAATGGTGGATGGAAATAGGCCCTGGTGGAGGATGTGGCGCTATAATGCTACATGCTAGAAACACGATCATTAATAGTATTGCTTTAAATAAAAGTTAAATAATAAAATAAACTTTTTTAAGAATGATAGTATGCCCAATAATAATGATAATACTTTAATATTTTGTTTTATATATGAGAAAACTTGTCTAGTTCTCAATTTTTCTTTTTCTTTTCTTTTTTGTTTTTGGGTCACACCCAGCAGTGCTCAGGGGTCACTCCTGGCTCCAGGCTCAGAAATCGCTCCTGGCAGGCTCAGGGGACCATATAAGATGCTGGGATTTGAACCACTAACGTTTTGCACGCAAGGCAAATGCCTTAACTCCATACTATCTCTCCAGCCCATAGTTCTCAATTTTTCAACTGCTATATTACTGGAGAATAAGAGAAATCATAACAGAATGAATACTAACTGTGCTCTTGTTTAAGTTTGTTTCTAGTGACAGGCCACGAACCCACTGGCTCAGACATGGGAGATATGTACTGTACTAGTTAAGAATGCTGTTTGTTTTTTATTTAAGTGAAAAATATGATTTTCAATAAGTTTTACTACTATATTTACTAGATTCAGACTTAAATATTAATACCTAAACACTTACTATGTTTTTTCTAAACCAGATATTAAGAATGTTATCTTCTGACTTATAAATTATAACTTTTTTCATTATTGTGAGAGAAGAAAAAAGACTTTAATTAAAGAGAATGGTATATTCCACAGTAAAGATCAGACCAAAAGGTAATCAGATCCATTCACTTATTTTCCTGTGATGTTGACTCTGACAACCTGAGGGGCTTTTATGGTATCCTGAAGTAGTTTTTATTTGTCAAGAAAAAGACTTGCACAAAAACTATGTTCAATAAATATAAAATTACATAGATTATGCAGATATATTTATGTAATATCCTATGTGTTTTATTAATGCTTATGAAAATGAGTCCAATGAAATGAGTACCTCTACATGGATATTCTGTGATTATATCTTAAAAATTACTGTCAATATACCATGAGTATGCTATACTCTAGATTTCCAATATTAAACATTAAAATAGAAAACTTACCCTTCTATGTGTTTGAAATTTCACACAATAGTAATCAACTTACAAAAAATATAGTGCAAATTCCTTTACTGAAGTTTCATTCGATGAGTTTTGCTCTAACCTAGCCATAGCCCCTTAACTGAATTCATGTATACATGTACATAACATACTGGCATTCCATTGATATTAATTTCCCTTAAGTTATCAAGAATGATCAGAGTTGGGGCAGGAGTGATAGCACAGTGTGCATACTTGCCTTGTACACGGCAGACTGGTTTTGATCCCCAGCACCCCATATGGTCTCCTGAGTCCACCAGGAGTAGAGCCAGGAGTAACCACTGAGCACCACCAGGTGTGGCCCCAAAACCAAAACCAAACCCAACCAAACAACCCCCCAAGACAAAACAAAATAAACCCACAATTTAATAATCAACTTAAATAATCAAATACTTTTCAATAAATAATTTAGAATGAATGCAGAATGTAAAAAAATATTATCCCTCTCCTCTGCCACCCTAGGATATTTGGCAAATAATCCCCCAAGAAGGACAGTGATGGAACAATCCTCTTTTTCTTCAGTCTATATGCACAGTTCTTGGTTGACATACCTTTCACCTCCAACTTGCACTCAATCTCCACTGTTCCAAGTTCATTGACTGCTTTGCAGCAGTAAGTGCCTCCGTCATAGGGGCTGGGCTTGCGAATCTCCAGAGTACAGACACCTTGGTTGCTGAACATCCTGTATCTTGGGTCATCCACGATAGCCACTTTGTTTTTCATCCAAGTTATTTTGGGCTAAAATTAGGAATGAGTTAAAGGCAACAATATCTCTGGTGTTAGCATGTCAGCAAATCATCAAAGGTCACAATTGAATCCAAAGCCTGGTTTAGAAAGTGCATCAATGAATAATTCACATATACTTGGGCACTATTTCTTTCAAATTAAATTCAGTTTAGTGCTTGTCAAGAAAACACATGAGCAGTTCTGATTCTTTGTGTTTTGGGGAGGATATGAGGCAAGGTGTTCCTGGTGGGGCTCAATGGTCACTCCTGTATGTACTCAGGGGACCATGCGGTGCCAGGGATGAAATTAGCACCTCCCGCTTGTAAAGCCTGCACTCAGCCCTTTAAGCTACCTCTATAGACAGCCTCAAAGGAACTGTTCAGAAGTGGATTAGATTGGTTCAGAGGACCTCAGGAGCAATCTCATTACAGACTTAATTACATTTATTGACTTTTTATTGCACTGCATTGAGTGTTGCTCCAGCAGTACCAAAAAGATTGTAAGGTCACTGTGAGAGATATTCTGCCTATGCTTTTTGGCCTCAAAGTGCTGGAAACCCCCAGGGGTTTACCTGGCAGTGCTCTGGGGAGGGGGCTTTCATGTAGTCCTGAGAATCAAACTCAGTGCCTATAGCAAGAACACACATAGCCCTGAGACCTATTTATATTTAAATGTGATGTACAAGTCTCTGATTATATCCTGTATATTGTGGATATTTTTCAGAAAATTGGTTGAAAGGAAGGAGACTGGCCTTTGGGAACCTGGGCCAAGAGGTGAGGTTGGCCTACAGAAACAACTGATTTATCCAAGGCAATCCTCACAGGAAGATGGGGTTGTGGTTTCCACAACTGGCAGTCAAGAAGGGTGTGATGTCTCTGAAGACAGGTAAGTTGAAGGGGGAGGGTACAATGGTCACTATGATACAGACAGAAGGCACAATCTAATTGAAAAAAGGAAAGGGTTTGAGGCCTTTGAGTAAGAAAGAAGACAAGGTTGTCGTCATAGGAAAGCAAGAGGTGTGTGTGTGTGTGTGTGTGTGTGTGTGTGTGCTGGGTCTGTGTGTGTGTGCTGGGTCTGTGTGTGTGTGCTGGGTCTGTGTGTGCTGGGTTTGTGTGTGCTGGGTGCTGAGCTGGAGAAAGATGTTGGCTTTCATTCAGTGCTTCTGAAAGAAGTGAGAAAAGGGTGCTTTGGCCTCAGATTGGAGAAGTAATGCCCAGCTAAAAAGATGGGGCTAGGAAGACATCTGGCTCAATAGGGTTTGTAGGGAGACTGAGAGGTAGATAGGGAAGATCCAGACTAATGTGGGGATAGTGCTGTGGCACAGTTTGAGAACTGTTTAAGGGAGTGGGGTGGGGAGGAGTGCAGCCATTTCTGCGGATGCTCAGGGGCTATTCGAGGCTGGCTCAGGAAATAATATCCAATTACTTGACTCCAACATCTAGGCAGTCTCCTGGTTACTCCCAATTGAATGGACCAACTTCTCATCAGTTCATGTGATTCAGCGCCTTTTGCTACATGGCCAATCTTTGATGTCTCTGCTTCGACTCATGGTATATGTATGAAAGTCTAGACAATTTTTCCAAGTTCTTGATTACTTTTCTCTCCATGCTCCCAGGGATAGAACACTCAGTAACAAAATTCTGTCAGACCCTGTGGTACTCAAGGATTACTCTCAGCTCTGTGTTCAAGAATTACTCCTGGTAGTTTTCAGGCGAACCACATATGGTGTCAGGGACTAAGGTCCACTGTGTGCCAGGCAAGTGTGTTACCTCCTATTTTTCTAAGCCCTATTATTAAGATATTAAATATAGAAGAGGAAGTTTAGGAGATTAAGCTGAAGTGACTTAAAGTCCCAAGCAGTACCTTAGGGTTTCCTCTCACGCTGCAGTTCAGAGTAGCATTGTAACCAGCTATGGCATAGGTGTTCACCAGAGGCTGAGTAAACATGGGTGCCTCTGTGAAATTGAAGTCTTCATACACTGGATTTTTGTAAACTTTACCTGAAAAATAAGCACTGGAATTAGGCAAATTGGCCAGAACATAGATTATCTGCAGTTTCATAATTAAAATTGCCCAGAGTTTAGAACATGTGAAACCATGAGGGAACCACCCCCATTACATTCATTCTAAAGAACACAAATGTAAGCGCTCCTGGGGTCAAAAGTCAGACTGGTCATTTAACATTGAAACAAATACTAGTATGTGATGTCTGAGCACTGGATAAGCTTTGTTTCCTAATGAATATAACAAAGTTTTCAGGAAGAGTGGTTTATGGATTATGAGGAAGTGAAAAGATGAGCTAGAATTCAGTTCCCCTTCTGGCTCCCAGAATGGATTCTATGTAGTGTTCCACTGAAGGTGCACAGGAATAAAAGAAATAAATATACACTTTTTTTTTCCACTGTGATTTTATTCATTTATAAACATACTGCCTAGTTGTTGGAATTAAAAAATGTTTGTATTGGGAGGTGGAGGAAGGATTGAGGTCACATCCAGCAGTGCTTGGGGGCTTGTTCTGCATCTCCTGGGTGTCATTATTAAACCTGGGATCTAACTGAGTTAAGCTGAGAGCGAGGCAACACCTTAAATCCAGTACTATTTCTTTAGCCCCATGTTTATACTTTTTAATGCAACAATAATATGATTTTCCTTAAAAGCTTTTACTTGTAAAATTAAAATTGGATACTTCTACCATCATTTAAAAAGTGTGTTTATTGGGGCCGGAGAGATAGCATGGAAGTAAGGTATTTGCCTTGCACGTAGAGGGACGATGGTTTGAATCCCGGCATCCCATATGGTCCCTTGAGCCTGCCAGGAGCGATTTCTGAGCATAGAGCCAGAAGTAACCCAAACCCCCCACCCCAAATGTGTTTATTAACTTTTAGTTCTTCTTTTGCTCTGTCTCTTATTCCTTCAGTCCATTCCACTTAATCCAGACTTCTATCAACTCACCATCCTTGGCAATCACAGCACTCTCTTTAGTTCTTGTTGCATCCTCACTGAGGCCACACATATTTTCAGCAAAGACCCGGAAGTAATATTCATTTCCAATGACCAACTCAGTAATGGTGGCATTGGTTCGGTGATAATGCTCAATGACAGTGAACCATTCCTGAAAGAAAAAATAATTCAAAATAATTCAGTTTAGAAAAAAAAATACCTAAAAACAGACAATTATTCTAGCTATTGGAGATGCTTTAATTTAATTGAAAGAAAACTTGTGCTCATTTTTCACACTGATTACTAGCAATGTATAACTTTATCATGGATTTCTACTTGACTATATTTAATCTTTATTTTTACATAAGGCATATACGTACATCTAGATGTCAACTACTACTTTCATCATTTCTTCATAACTGTACAATGTTTGTAATCAACCTTGACTTAGCTATTTATTCTTGAAAATAAAAATATATAGGGCTATAGTGTCAATGTATCTAATCAGAGGATGAGATGATGCTAAATCACTAGAGAAAAATGAACATTGCCCATAAATAAATTCACCTACTATTAGTTTGAATGCTATTAAGTTTTTGTTCAGATATTTGTCCTATCATTTGTAAACTCTGTCACCTTAACCTGGGTAAGTCACTATTTTAAGCTATATCATGTGTTTACTATATTTTGCTTGTTTATTTCCTACTTCCCCCACTAGGATGAACATGCTGATGGCAAAGATATACATTTCTTTTCAGTTACAGGAAATAAGTATATTCTTCCATTAGTGGCACTAAAATAGCACTTCAATACAGATTTCTACTGGTTACACAGTAAAGTTCAAAACCCTAGAACTTATCACAGCACCTGAGACATAGTGGGTTCTATGCATACACCCACTCCCACACACAAAAATGTTGTTGGAATATTTGTAACTACTAAACAATGACTAAATAATAACTGAATGTATAAAGAAGAAAAGTTATATTAATTTATAATTTCCCCCTTTATAGCAAATATAGTGGTTTTGAAGTTCACTATGCAACCAGTAGAAATCTATATTGGAATACTACATTAACTAACACTAATAGAGGAAATAGACAAAAAGCATATATTGGAAAAGATTTTTTCTTGGAACTTGCCTTAGGTTTTTATTATACATGTGTCTTAGGTATTTTTTTAGAACACTAGACAATTGGGATTATACCTTCCTCTACTTCTAAGTACTTTATGTACATAATAATTTCAGCATTCATTGTATTATTTTATCACTTGGTTTTATGTCTTTAGAAACCCTTTTTTTGTTTTTGTTTTTTTTCTTTCCTTCTTTCTTTCTTTTTTTTTTTTTTTGATGCTCAGGGGTATTATATTAAGTAACATTATGAGATTCAAGTTCAAACATTCAAGTTCTTCCTCTTTCCACTGTGCCACAATCCCTTAACTATATCCCAGGAGATTGTGTGCTGCCAAGGAAGAGTCCAACCTTACCATACTCTTCTTGTCAGCCTTCTGGATGGTGTAGCCTGTGATGGCAGCATTTCCATCATCCTTGGGTGGGGTCCATGAGAGAGCAACATTCTCTCCCCACACATCATCAATCTTCACAACTTGGGGTGGACCTGGACGGTCTAAAGGATGAATTCATACATCACTGAAAAGTAATTTTCCCTCTCTTACAGTACCTTCTTATCAGAAGAGGGTTTGAAATGTTCTTTCCTGGTTTACAGGGGTAGTATTCTTGCAGACACTGCCCACAGTGATTTCTGTTAGAAAGAGGTCAGGCCACATCCAAGGTACAGAGCAGCATCCAAAGTCTCCTCCTCTTTTTGTTTGTTTGTTTTGGGGGGGCACACCCAGTGACTCTCAGGGGTTACTCCTAGCTATGTGCTCAGATATTGTTTCTGGCTTGGGGGACCATATTGGATGCCCGGGATAGAACCGAGGTCCGTCCTGGGTCAGCTGTGTGCAAGGCAAACGCCCTACTGCTGTGCTATCACTCAGGCCCAATTATTACAATTCTTATTACTGCTGAGCTGTGAGCTGAATTCATGGCGTCACTAATGCCAGGCAAGTGTTCTACCACTGAGCCACATCCCAGGTCCTCCTAATTCTTGTTCTAACCCAAAGAAACATTAGTTGCCATACTATGGCAGAACCCTTCCTCCCAACCTACCAACAATCTGAATTTCAATGGAAGCACTTTCCACATATTTATCCACTTTGACTTGCAAATCATATTTCCCAGAGTGGCTCCTCTCTGCTTTTCTGATAAAGATGATTGTGTCTGTCTCAGAGTTGCGAATGTTTATCTGATTCTTATCAATATCTTCACCATCCTTTTTCCAAGTTAATTCTGGTCTTGGTTTTCCCTAGAAAGAAAGACAAAATATAAAGGAGAATTAAGATTTTCCCAAGCCTCACCACCTTAATTTTAGGATCCACCCCACATCTCCCCAGGTCTCTTTTCTGGCTCTATTTAGGGATCTTCCTGGCCAGACTCAAGGACCACATGCAGTGCTGGGAATTTCTTATCTCAGGTTTTTGTTTGTTTGTTTGTTTGTTTGTTCATTGTTTTTGGGCCACACACCGACAGCACTTGGAGGTTACTCCTGGCTCTGCTCTCATGTGCTCAGAAATCACTCCTGACAGATTCAGAGGACCATATGGGATCCTGGGAATCCAATCCCTCAGACCTTCCAGGGCTGCCATGCAAGGCAAATCTTATCTCAGTTTTTTTTGTTTGTTTGTTTTTATTTTTGGGGCCACACCTGGCAGCCCTTGGAAGTTACTCCAGGCTCTTCACTCAGAAATAGCTCATGGCCCTAAGGATGGGTCTTATCTGACTTCCCTTAATACCTGTGTGACCTTGGGCTAGTGACTTTTAACTCCCTATACCTCAGTTTCCCAATTTACAAAATGATAACAAAAATAATATCTGTTTCATGGAGTTATTATAAATATATAAGTTCTTAGAAAGTGTTGGAATCTTTGTATTTTATTTTTGATTTCTAATTTAATTTTACCTTTTTGTATTGTCAACTTTGTTTTTTTTTTAGGGCATACCCAGCAGTGCTCAGGGGTTCTGGCTCTATGCTCAGAAATTACTCTTGGCAGGTTTGAGGCACCATATAGGATGTCAGGGATTGAACCCAGGCTTGGCTGCATGTAAGACAAATATCCTGCCCACTGTGCTATTGCTCTGGCACCTGACAATTTTATTCTAATCAAGTTAATTAAGATCATAGTTAATGAGTAGCCTCCCCTGAGTCCCAGAGTACAGATTTCTGCAAACACCACTTATTACTATTACCAGCCACAGTCCATTAACATTCTAGAGATTGGTACTTCAATATCACCATCCCAATCAAAAAAACACAATGTACTGTGCTTTTATTCATGATGGAGCACAAGGACAAAAAATAAATTGTAGTGCTCAGGGTTTATTTCTGGCTCTCACTTAGGGGTCACTCCTGGCAGAGACCATATATGATAAAGGGGATCAAAGTAGGGTCTGCTGCCTGCAAGGAAAGCTCCTTGTGTCCTGTACTACTTCTCCAGTTTACAAGACTCAAGCTTTAGTTTATTGCTAAATTTGGGTTCTGAATTTCAGAGGGCCACAAATTCTATAGGTGATCTATTTGTTTTATTCATATCATCTAAATGTTCATGATTTAGGGTGGGAGTGGGACACCACCTTCCTATAGGCCCCTAATAGGACTTGTTGAAAGGTTATAAGGGATGTGATAGTAGCATATAAAACTCTTTCCTAAGGGGCCAAAGACATAGTACAGTGGGTAAGGCACTGCCTTGCATGCAGCTGACCTAGGTTCAATGACCCAGCATTCTAGAATGTTCCCCAAGCCCACCAGGAGTGATTCCTGAGCAAAGGGACAGGAGTAACTCATGAGCACTGCCAGGTATGGCCCCAAACTAAACAAATAATAATAACAACAATAATAATAACAAAAATAAACTACATTTCCTATGATTTGGGTGAGTTCAAAGTGGAGGAATGCAAGCAAAGTTCTAGGCTCCAGTTCTTTAGGGATACAACATGCTACTACTTGCTGGAGAATAAACTGAGTTTTCTGCTTACAGGAAGATGGAAATGAACACTGGGTTGGTGGACAAAGATCCTGCTTTCAGCACTACCACTTTTTTTTTTTTTTTCTGTATGATTTTGGGCAAGTCACTTAATTCTCTGAATGTCAGTTTTCTTCTTTTCAAGTTGAAGTAAGGAAAACTCCCCTTCCTTCCCCCAAAAGATATTAAAAGGAGGCAGATGAATAAGGACATGGTGGTGTACTTACTTATCTGTGTGAGTGTGCATGAGCATGGATGAATATAAATCCAAAATTGGTTACAGTAAATGAAGTCTGGATAATTTTGTGAAAAACAGAATATTTTGTTGGAACAACAATTTAATAGTTTTTATAAGTCTCAGTTATTGTACTAAGATCTTAAATTGTTATAACCTTTATTGGAATTTAATTTGGTTCAGGGCTAAATTGTAGGAAGATCCTTTCTGGTCTTGGACAATTGTAAAACTGGTTTACTTGCCATTTAAACTGAGAACTTTACTTCAAATGAAGAGCAGTTTGGCAGTTTTGCACGACCTGAAAGACTCTTCAAGAATTTCTGATTTGGGTCTCTTCCCTCTATTTCCTCTCTGTCCCACTCAAATCCCCAAGCTTCAGGCAAAACTAGATTTATTTGGGTTCTGAAAGAAGATAAAGTGGTATGCAAGATAACCCTTCAATAACAATATCAAACCACAGTGTCTGAAAGGTTAAGAGAGAGAAAGAGAGAGAGAGAAAATGTCTGCCCGAGAGAGAGAGAAGAGAGAGAGAGAGAGAGAGAGAGAGAGAGAAAGAGAGAGAGAAAGAGAGAGAGAAAGAGAGAGAAAGAGAGAGAGAAAGAGAGAGAGAGGGAGAGAGAGATCTGACCCAGACCAGAGCCTGGCAAGAGGGAAACTGGGGACATTGGGACATTCCCACCAGGAAATGTGCATTGGTGAAGGGTAGTGTACATTGTATGACTGAAACTCAATCATGAATGACTTTGTAATGGTGAAAACAAAAAACCCAACTGTATTATGAACAACTTTATGACCAAGTGTTTAAATAAAGTAATTAAAGTAAAAAGTAAAAATTATATTAAAGAGTCTCAATTTACCTGTCTAACTAGGGAAAACCTATGATAGTTTTTTATTCTAAAATAAAAGACTATTACCCACTTCTAAATCTTTTCCAATATTTTCCTATTTTCCCTCTGAATAATGATAATCTGTGTGAGTGGGGCCTCTCTCTCTTTCTTCACCACCCTTGGGCATGTTTAAAGGGACCAAGAAAGCCTAGGGCCTGGGGAGGCCCGAGCATAGCCCAGGGCCCAAGGGGGGAAGCCCAGGGTCTGGGAAGCCCAGGGTCCAGGAAAAGCCCAATGCCTTAATAAAGGCCATGAAACATACCTTCAGAGAATGCAGAAGCAAAGCAGGATTTATTCCAGAGCTCTGGGGTGTCACCACAAGCCAGGAATTTGGTTTGCAGTGAGACCCCCAAGCATCCAAATTCACAAACATTTAAGGGAATTCATATGATAATGAACACACAGGTTTCAAAGCATTTCATAAGTTCATACAGTTTAAACCATCCAATAATTTTTCACAGAAAAGGTGCAATTTTCTGTCTGTTCAGCCCCTTTATGGCATAATCTACCCCAAGCTCCTAGACTGATGGTATGCAGAGATATGGGTTGAACCCTTCAGGTGGTCTCCTAATCTACATGGTAGAGAACCCGTTCCCTTGACAGCATAGTGACCGGAGCAATTAGGGGAAGGGAGCCTTGTTTATTATATTATACTTCAAGCAAGCCAGTGATGGAGGTGAGAATAGCATTAAACTAGATTTTACCCTTATTCTATACCTATTTGCCATCTATGTGTTATTCTCTTTTTTAGTGACTGTGTGCAGTTATTCCTCCCTAATCTTCAAGGGCCACCTGCCATCTGCGGAGCCAAGGTGTCCCCATGTTGAAATGTCAGTTTGGTTCCACCTTCCTCCTCCCATCCCTCCAAAGTATCTTTAGAATGAAATGCAAAATGTCCTAACATTGAAATGTCCTTATGGTTTACAGCCTGGTTCCAGAAATTAGCTGTCTCTTTGGGCTTAGTCTTTCTTAGCTTAAAATTGCAGCCTGTAACTAAATTTCCAAAAGCCAACTAAAAGCAAAAGCCAATAGTGTGGTCAATTCTACAGCAATCACACAGCAATTACTAAAAAAAAAATTACTAAAAAAAAATCACCATTCCTATTAAAAACTACTTAAAAACATTATAAAATTACTTAAAATATACTATGTCAAAAATATTCATTCCAACAGGCAAAAAAGAGAAAACGAATGACCCCTGAATAATTACCTGGAAAGGTATCACCAGATTGACAGCTTCTCCAACTCTGCGAATATAAGTTTGTTTCAGGTGCCTTGGGATGCGAATCTTTGGAGGTTCTGGGTGAAAGTAGAATAGTATAATTGTATAATCAGTATATGGGAGACTGGAAAAAGCCTGAAATTAGCATATGGCATCTCCTCACTGAGATACTCTCATGTTTGCATCTTTGCAATAAAATCTTGGATGTGCCACTAATAGATGCCATATGGTAAGTTATTCTGAATGTGTCTACAAGTAGAAATGTTTAAATAGTTTGCCCAGAAATTGTGTCCTTTATCACTTTAAGTTTACTTCAATCTTTTATTGTTGTTATATACTAGAACAAACTTTATAGAAAAAAACACAAATTTTTTTCTTTGAGTCTAGCATTTATTTTCCAAGGGTTCTAACCCAACTATGTTCTCTGATAGACATTTAAACATCCCATAAAATATCTACATGCATCCTCATTACATATAAAAACTGACTATTCATCTTTTGAGAGGCATACCTATTCATGCTCTGTGCTCAGAAGTGACCTCTGCAGTATTCCAGGGTGCCAGGAATCAAACCAGGTTTGGTGGAATATAAGGAAAACATCTAAACTCTACTATCTCTCTGGTCCATGTTGAATTTATTTAATAGAATCAATTATTTTGGTTAAAAAAATAAAATCTTGCTTCCCAAAATAGGAAAAACATCTTAATAAACTTGTTATAAATGTATACATTATATAAATAAACATATAAGCTTATATAAAATTGTGGATAGTCTGTTTTGGTTTTACACTAAAATATGCTCTTAAAGGTTAGCTGCAGTATAGAATCTAAAACCACTTAAAACCATTTTTCATATAGTTTCTCTAAAGTCCATTGGTTTCTTATGCATTTATTGAATATACCTTTAACCCATGCATGAGGAGTTTTTTGTTTTATTTTATTTATTTTAGCATACTGTTTGGGAACCATACCAAATGATTCTCAAGAGCTACTCTCTGCTATACCCTGGGGACCCATCTTGGCAATACTTAGGGAGCCATGCAGATCCATGATCAAAGGCTCCTTCATGCATAGTATGCACTCTAGCCTTTAGAGCTCTTCTCCAACCACATTCACCTTTTATATGAACTGTGAGTGCAAAGCACTGAGGAAGACATGAAAAGAAACCATCTGTGGGCACTGGCTTGGTCTGTACCAAGGAACCAGCAATCAGACTCATTGTCTCTGTGGTGCCATCAATACAGATACCCTACACAGACACAGACACAGACACATAGACACAGATACAGACACAGACACACAGACACAGACACAGACACACACACACACACACACACATAGACACACACAGACATACACACATTTGGTTTTTGGCCACACCTGGTGGTCATCAGAATTTACTCCTGGTGGCTCTATGCCTAGGGATCATTCATAGTTTACTCCAGGGACCATATGTGGTACCAGGGATTAAACCTGGTTTGGCCATGTAAACATTCTTTCTGCTGTTCTATCATTCTGATACACTGATGTCCAATATTGAACAGAGTAATTAATGTATATACATCACAATGGAAATGGCTTTGACCTTGCAGAATGCTGAGGCTGAGCTGCTGCCGCAGGTTTGTGTGCTTGGTTGCATCTGTTCTCCCTGTCCCGTATCAAAAAGCAACTCAGCCAGCACTGCTTTCTGGAACCAATGTGGCTTCTTAGCCTTAACCCAATAAGTTCTAACTCCCAAGCTGACTTTCCATACTGCTGAAAAGAGCTTTGCTTTTGCAGTGCTGGGAATCCAAGCCCAAGCCTCTCACATGGACATCAAGTGCTCTACTACCTACCATTCATCTACATCCCAGCCTTGTTCATTTACCCAACCTTGTTCTAAACCTTGTTCTCAGCCCTGGAAGGCAGTCATAAAGTGTTAAGGTGCCACAATGAAATAAGATGTGGAGCTTAAAAAAGGTAATATATGTGAATTAGAGATCAAGATTTGAAGACTTTGCTACTTACCAATGATTTCCTTCACCAAAATGGGCTGAGAGTAGTACTTGGGCTCACTCTCTCCGGCAGCATTCACAGCCTTCACACGCACGAAGATCTTAGCATCTGTCGGCAGACCTGTGATTGTGAACTTGGTCTTGTCGATCAGGTCTGTGTTGGCCACTTTCCAATCTTCAGCTGCAATCCGTAAAAGAACAAAAGAGAAGTTGGTTATTGAAAGAAATCATCCTACTTGTTTCAGCAGAGTTCCAATTGGTCTTTTATGCCTAAAATACTCGTTTCGAGAAAATATGATTTTGATCAGAATTCAGACAACTTTTCATATTTGCATAAAAAATAGCTGAGAAAGGCTAATGTGAGAAAGGCTGGGTTTTTTTGTGGGGGATCACACCCAGTAGGGCTCAGGGGTTACTCCTGGCTCTACACTCAGAAATCACTCCTGGCAAGCTCAGGGGACCATATAGGATGCTGGGACTTGAACCACCATCCTTCTGCGTGCAGGGCAAACATCCTACCTCCATGCTCTCTCTATGGCCCCTGAAAGGCTGTTAATGGGATGCAGGACAAGCCTCTTATTCAGGATACTAAGTATAATGACACTACTAGTAATATTACTTATTAAAACTAATACTGACCTAAGATTGCAGCACTTTGACTCCAATTCATTAGTCTTAAACTAATACTAATCTTATACTAATGAATGTCCATGAGATTTTTATCATCAATATACACTAGTACTCTGAAAAATAGGAAAACGTTACCTAAGAGAAATGTCACATTCATTTAATCATATGTTTTATCTTGGCTATCTCTATTTTACCTTGGATAATTTATTGCTATCATAACGTAAGCAGGAGCATAAGAAATTAGATCCTTTTATGAAAAGAAGTGTCTCTTTAAGGTGGACAGGGTGAGGGGGGTAACTCAGTGTATGAGCCACATAGAACTTCCTAAGGAACACCATTCTTTTGCCTCAGTCTACACTGATGTTATAAAGCCATTGGTAACTTGGTTTACAGTATAAATAAATTTAAAAACAGGCTTACAAATATTCCAGCTTCTAATTATCTGTCCACCTTGGCCCACAGGGAAATGAAGACAGCTTGAATCCCACAGTAGTCACTCCCAGCCAGCCTCCCACTCCACTGCTGTGTGTGTGTGTGTGTGTGTGTGTGTGTGTGTGTGTGTAATATTCCCAGAAATGTTATCAGAGAGTAAAATATCTTGAAAGCATTCATCAAATACTTTACCTGGAAGATCATATGCAGCCTCCCCATTTTCATTAGACTCATTTGCTGATGTACCTTTGAGAATCCGTCATTAAAATTAATTAAAAACACCCACATTCACACTAGGAGAAGATCATATCAGTAGTCAGCATTCTCTGTTAGTAAAGTATGCAAAATATACAAAGATATTTGTCTTCAGAGTAGTGATGGGAAGAACCAAACATGTTAGAGGGAATGGGGGAGAAGTGGATTCCATAGGAGAGGCCCAGCCTTCTATGTTCAGACTGAGGTTGGGGTCCTGAGTTGCCTGCCACAGAGAAGAGGAAGAGAGAGGAGATTGGAGTATCTCCAGCTGTGGTAACTGAGGGAGAGAAGAACAAAGAATTTTCCTAACAGAAAAGGGGGAGACAGTCCTGGCCTCCACAAGGGAACAACTCTCCATGAAAATCTATCCATCCTATCTCTACCACTTCAGCCTGTGGGAGCCTGGCAGTCCCTGGGCATAAGGTGCTTCCATTCTGGGTCTCACACAATAGAGTCTAGGACAGTGATGGTTAACCTTTTTGAGCCCGAGTGCCCAAACTGCTGCACAGGACCAAAAAATTTCCTCAAAGTGCCAACACGTCAATTAAACCTTAATAACAAGATTTTAGTATCTAAAAACTCTTTATAAATTTTATAAATTTATTAATTGCAGACCTTCCCACATGCCAGCTGCAAGGCCTTCGTGTGCCACAGCTGGCATGCATGCCATAGGTTCGCCACCGCAGGTCTAGGAGAAGGGCCCTCAGTATTAATGCCTGCCCTATCTTACCAGTCTTCAGTTATTGTTGGAAACAGAAACTGCTGCAACAATTCCAAAGGCAGCCCCAGGTACCATGATAACATGTTCATAAGCTTGAAGACAAACGGTGGTTGCTGGGTCCCTCTATTCCCCATGGGTAGTAAGAAGGCTCACAGAGTGAGAGGAAGCCTCACTGACTTGGGCTGCTGACTTTCCAGATATGAGAAGAGCAGGAGACTGGGGACTACACTGAGATCCCTGTTGGAACTTTCTCCTCTCTTTTATTTCTTTCAGTTCCTTCTGAAGGGTATCACAAAGCCAGAATATTCTGGTGATGTGTTTAATAAAAATTACTCAGAACTTTGAGAAAAACCTACATTATCTAACCTAAAATAAATGATTCACTGGGAGTTACTACACAACTTTTAAAAAGTCAAGAGACAATGATTAGACAGTGAAAACAGGACAGTGGGAGAGAATTTCAAAAGGAAGCAAGACAAGATAAGATCAAAGGAGAATACAAGTAATTTTTCCTTTTCCATATGAACTGTTTTGATGGAAGAAAACAGAGAGGAAGAAAATAGCATCCAGTAGATAGGGAAGGAATGTGAAAGTAAACAGTAGAATCTTAAGAATGAAAAGAAGAGCTGGAGAGGTAATACAGTGGCTAAGGTGCTTGCTTGGCATGTGGCTGACCCAGGATCAATCCCTGGAACCTCCTAAACCCTGTAAAGAATGATTCCTGAGCACAGAGCCAGGAGTATTTTCTTTGTATCACCAGGTGTGGCCCCCAGTACCAAAACCAAACATTTTATTTAGAAAAAAGATAAGAGACTTGAGTTAAGGAAATAAAAATAGAACAAAATAGTGCAGGCATGTGAGAGAGGGTGGGGGACAGAGTCAAAACCAACACACAATCTTATGAAAGGAAGAATTCTCTTACAGAATAAAACTTGATATATATAAATGCATTAAATACTACAGAAAATTAGTCTGGAGGACAACAGCCATTAAAAGAGAATGAAGAGTAGGGTAGCCACATAAAGTGAGGAAAGATTGCAAGAAGAAAGAGAAGTTATGAATGAACTTCCATAGAAAAGCTAAGTCCCAAACGTTATGTGGTGAAATGTCCACATGATGCTGTGTACTTATACATATGTATATGCACATATACATATATATCAACACAGACCACACACAAAAATGATGTAAAATACACTTCATTGTATTTTATCTAAGGTGGTAACATCAAAATAACAGCCATGTATCATTTTGCTGTATCTTCTTACTTTTTAAACCTATCAGAAAGAAAAGAGTAAAGAATTTGCTCTATTTTATACAGTAAAAGATCCATGCTCAGCAGCCACATCAGGTCTAAGATTGGGGAAATGTGCTGGCTGGGAAAGATATGTGTGTTCATGGCATGATTGAAGGTGGAAGGGGAAATGGGATGAATTAAACCCGTGGCTTTTTTTTTTTTTTTTGATACATGGAGACCATGTGAAATGAAAAGATCTCACAGACCATCAAGGCAAAACTAAACGTTATTTATCAGAAAAATACTTCTATATCAATATTGAAAGCCACTGGAATAAACCATATACTAAAGAGCTTAAGAATTTACCTGTTGCCTGAGTATTACTGCCTCCCCCAAATCTGGGTGATTTCCTATAAATGTCCTTCTGGTTAAGGCCTGTGGCATTCAGAGCTCTTGAGGACGCAAGTTGGGCTTTGTGAGGTGGGCTTTTGGATATTGAATTGCATGTTCCCAGCAAGCGATAGTTCCCTCCTCTTCATCCCTCCCAAACAACCATGATCTTTTCTACCAGTGCTCCACTCTCTGGGTCTGGGCATTCTTTCAACAGTTTCTCTCTCTCTCTCTCTCTCTCTCTCTCTCTCTCTCTCTCTCTCTCTCTCTCTCTCTCTCTCTCTCTCTCTCTCTCTCTCTCTCTCTCTCTCTCTCTCTCTCTCTCTCTCTCTCTCTCTCTTTTGGTTTTTGGACCACACCCAGTGATGCTCAGGGGTTACTCCTGGCTGTCTGCTCAGAAATAGCTCCTGGCAGGCACGGGGACCACATGGGACACCGGGATTTGAACCAACCACCTTTGGTCCTGGATTGGCTGCTTGCAAGGCAAACACCGCTGTGCTATCTCTCAGGGCCCACAACAGTTTCTCTTTATCAGAAGTTTCTTTTCCAGAAAGGACCATTTCTTGGGGTAGTGAATTCTTGTTTACATCCCTGATGTCATGAATGTGCTCATAGTCTCACTTCCTTTTACACTATGTAAGATGAGTATTAAAGGCTGGGCTCCACAGCATGTTCCTTGTGGTTAAGAAATGGCTTATGATGTGTAGAGACAAGAATAAGCACCAGGTAGAATGGCTTGCCCACCACCATCTGTCATAAAGTTCAAGGCTGGCACTGTTCTACTCATCCATTTTTTAAAACATGATGGACAGGAAATGAAAAAAATATTCCAGAGGCTTTCTGGAAATGTCAATTGTGCTTTTAGGTATTCCCTGACCTATATATATTTTTGTGGGTATTTTGTTTATCAGTGGATTTTTGTTTGTTTCTCTTCCCCTAAATTTAAGTGATTATATTTTTATATACTCTACACTGAGACAAGCTATTTCTAGCTGTACATTTTATTTCCTACACCCACACTGGGATATAAACTGCCTCTTTTAAACACTAAAAATTATATGTAATTGATTCTTTTTCAACAAAGTTAAGGTAAAAAAGCCAGATTGTCCAATGTATTATTATCATTACTACCAATAAATAAATAGTTCTTTGGGTACCTAACTTGTGCTCCATATGGGGTTTAGAAGTTTCAACTCATCTCATCCTAAGTAGATATTTATTTCGCTTGGGTACCTTCTACTTCCACCAATTAAAGTAGAAGTCTCAGAAATGGTGTGAAAACACCTTTCTATGTCAGTTATGTTTTTTGATCTGGCATCTTAGCCACGATATGGTTGAGATGTCACCTTGTTAACCATAAGTACCAGAAAAGGTCTACATTTCTACCCTTCGTAGAGAGAAGAGTGGTAGCTTACTCTCATTTTCAGTATGAAGACGGAGTTTCCAAGAAAGAGAAACAAAAGGAAAGGGGCATCTCTCACCTATTGATGATGGTATTCATGCTACTTAGGAGTGATACTTACTTCCTTCAAAGCAATACTCTAGCACATAGCCATCTAAACCTGCTGCACCAATCTGGTCTGGAGGCCGCCACTTCATGGTGACAGTTGAATCAGTGACAGAGTCGACAGCTAGAAGAGTGGGAGGACTGGTCACAGCTTCAAAGGTAAAAGAGACAGAGAAAGAAAAATGAGCCATCACAGAGTTATACCAAGGGAACTGTGAGACAAATAAATTGGGTACAAATAGATATATGCCCAGAATTCCCAGGCCATTGTGAACTTTAATGAAGATTTCTTGAGCTTCTAACTGAAAGGTGAAAAACTGGGATCATGGGAAGTTGCTGCTAACTTTGCCTCCAATTCAAGAGGATGGTATGGGAGACAGGGAACCCCAAGCATGTTAGGAAAAGTCACAGCACAGGAGCTAATAATCTAGCATTAATTTTCAGAACTTGTTAATTTTTAAAATTCATCTGAATATGTTTATTTTTCTTTAATAATAATTTCTTTAAGCACCAGGGTTACAAACATGTTCATAGTTGGGCTTCAGCCATAAAATGCACACTCCCCTTCATCAGTGCAACTTTCCCACCACCAATGTCCCCCATTTTTCTCCTTCCCCATTCCCTGCTTGTCTTTGAGACAGATACTATATTTCTCTCTCTTATTGTCATGGTAGTAGTCAGTGTAGTTTTTTCTCTAACTGAACTTACCACTCTTTGTGGTAAACTTCATATCATGAGCTGGTCTTTCTGGCTCTCATCTCTATAGTCTCTGTTTATTATACTGTCTTTTATTTTTCTTAAATCCCGAATGAGACTATTTTGTGTTTATCTCTCTCCATCTGACTTATTTCACTTAGCGTAATAGTCTCATATATATCCATGTATGGGAAAACTATGTGACTTCGTTTTTTTCTAACAGCTACATAGTATTCTATTGTGTAGATATACCACAGTTTCTTTTCTTTCTTTCTTTTTTTTTTTTTTGTGGTTTTTGGGTCACACCTGGCAGTGCTCAGGGGTTATTCCTGGCTCCATGCTCAGAAATTGCTCCTGGAGGCACGGGGGACCATATGGGACGCCGAGATTCGAACTGATGACCTTCTGCATGAAAGGCAAATGCCTTACCTCAATGCTATCTCTCCGGCCCCACAGTTTCTTTAGCCACTCATCTGTTGTTGGGCATCTGGGTTGTTTTCAGATTTTGGCTATTGTAAATAGTGCTGCTATGAGCATAGGGATGCAGAGGGTATTATTGTATTGTATATTTGTGGTCCTAGAATATATCCATAGTAGAGGTATTGCTGGATCATGTGAGAGCTTAATGTCCAGATTTTTTCAGGAATATTTATATTGTTTTCCAGAAAGGCTGGACTAGACAACATTCCCACTACAAGTGAATGAGAATTCTTTTATCCCACATCCATGCCAGCAGTGTTTGTTCTTGTTCTTTCTGTTGTGTGCCAGTCTCTGTGGCATGAGATGGCATCTCATTGTGGATTTGATTTGCATCAGCCTGATGATTAGTGACATGGAGCATTTTTCATGTACCTTTTTCCCATATGTATTTCTTCTTTGAGGAAATGTCTATTCATTTCTTCTCCAAAATTTTTTTAATGGGGTTAGATGTTTATTCTTGTTAAGTTCTGTCAGAACCATGTATAACTTAGATATTAGCCTCTTATCTGATGGGTATTAGGAAAATAGTTTTTCCCATTATGTGGGTGACCTTTTTACCCTAGTTGCTTTGAAGTGCAGAAGCTTCTCAGTTTGATGTAAGCCTATTTGTTTATCTCCGCTTCCACTTATTTGGACAGTGGTGTTTTCTCCTTGAAGATGCCTTTAGTCTCAATGTCATGGACTGTTTTGCCTATGGTTTTTTTTTTATAGACTTTATAGTTTCAGGTCTGATATCAAGGTCTTTAATCCATTTTGATTTGACCTTTGTGTATTAGATGGATATCTGAGGTCAATTTTTACATGCAGTTGACCAATTTTCCCAGTGCCACTTGTTGAGGAGGCTTTCCTTGCTCCATTTTACATTTATTGCCCCTTTATGAAGGATTAATTAATTGTATGTCTGGAGGTCATTCTCTGAAT